>NW_021311923.1:28373-29296 GCF_002162155.2 Triticum dicoccoides
AAGTTCTTGTCCTCAAAGTTCAAAAGAATGTTCTTGGTAGAATGTCTCTCATTATAAGGATCGAGATTCACCGAGAAAAGAATAAAAGGGGTATTAGGAGTGTCGCATGGGCATGCTAAGGGAAGTTTCTAAAGTATGCATGCGAGAAAACCTACACCTGTTTTTATAGTAAAGGGCAATGATTTTGGGAACTTTAGTGTTCCAAAAGTCAATACGAAATGGACCAAATGAATATGGTACCATATGCTTCAGCTGTTGGAAGCTTAATGAATGCAAAAGTATAACATTACCGTGACACAGTTCACGTAACCGGGTTGTTTTGGTAATGTCCAGTCCAGATATAGATCACCGGAATGGAGTGAGGATATCGGCCTCATGCTGAAAGAAATAAGTGCTCTCAAAAGATTGTGAGTACAAAGACAGGACTCGTGAAATATACAGCGAAATCCACAATTGTCGCTGACTTTCACACTTGGAGTTTTTGTGTGGAAAAACTCTAAGGAATGAATCTATTATCATTAATATGATGTAAAAATAATGTACAACATGATATGAGGCTGAGGGACAGGCAAAAAAAAGGTTAAAGAAACATGTACCAGGAATTGATAGTGGTTGACAACAGCGATAACCATTTTAAGTTTTTCGCTCCTATGACAACGAGTCAAGTGTTGATGCCAAACACACTGACACAGAGTTATGCGTTGTAAAGGAGAAAGTCCGGAATTATGTAGAAATGCTTGAATCATAAAAGCAACAGACAAGTGTTTTGCAGATCTGCTTATTAAAGGCTTACCGCCCAGTGTGTTAGGAGAACACACAGTCGACATGGGTTTTATGGTATAGTCTAAGATTTCCGGACAAAGGGCCCAAGGTTAAAGAAACTGTTTCAAAACAGAGGTGTGTGTTGTAGGTGTTGATTCTAT
>NW_021311923.1:30992-33293 GCF_002162155.2 Triticum dicoccoides
TGCCTCGATGTGTTCATCCTCTTCTTATCGTGAAGATAAACTGCCTCCTCTAAGAGCGTGACAACCTCTGTAGCCGGCACATTTGGAGCTGGACTATCCTCATCCATTAGCTCGCATACTTCGACCATGAGCATCATGTCTCCATCATCGCCTCCTTTGGCCATGAGAGCTTTCTCCTTCGGTGGTTTCTTGCACTCCGACTTGAAGTGCCCCATGATGCCACAGTTGTGACACTTGATCTTGCGCTTGTCGAACTTCTTCTTCTTCGGAGCGCCGTCCCCGGCGTTCTTCTTACTTTGTTCTTTTGGCGCACGATCTTGGCGAGTGTTGCTGCTAGATCCCTCGCCTCCTCTCCTTGAGTCCAGCGCCAGCCACTGAGCCCGTGTGAGCATGACATTCTCATCGTTCCTCCCATCCCCGAGACTGTACCGCATACGCTCGTCGTGAGCCTTGTAGCGTCCGACAAGATCGTCGATGTAGAGAGTCCCGAGATCGACGCACTGCTCGATCGCCGTGACAATTTGCAGGTACCGGGGAGGGGCTGCGCGCAAGAACCGCCGGACAACCGAGGTCTCCGTAAGGTTTTCACCAAGCGCGCGGATCCGATTGACGAGAGTAGCCACCCGTGAAGCGAACGCATCCACAGACTCATTGTCGCCCATGACCAAAGTCTCATAGTTCCTTAGGAGAGTTTGGAGATTGGCTTGCTTGACGCGGGTGTGTCCCTCGAACATGAGCTTCAAGGTATCCCACGCCTCCTTCGCCGTTTCTTTGGCGATTACGTGTTGGAGGACATCCATCGGCATCACCGAGTAAATTGCTGATGCCGTCTGCCGATCCTTCCGGTGCTCGGCTCCCTCCTTCTTGAACGCGTCACCTCCTGGATCGACCACGTCCCATAGCTCGTTGGCGCGGAGACCACACTCCATGAGGGCCTTCCAGACCCCGAAGTTCTCGCGATCAAACCGTGGGTATGACGTACCGGGTACGGCAAGTACTTTAGCCGCTCCGGACGATTCCACGATCTCCTTGCCCGTCATGACCTTCCGTTACTAGAAGATCAACCTTGCTCTAGATACCAATTGTTGGCTTCGGTCCCAAACGTACGAACACCGACGAGTACTTTCCGTCGAGTCCCGGTTGGCCGATACTTTGGCCAACGGACGTACGTGCAACAATAAGCAGGCAAGCACCCTGGTGGATCGATTAGCTTCACACTACCAGAAGAAGCTAGCTTGCACTAGCTAGCTCTACGCAGCCGGCCGATTGATTAACCCCGTAGCTCACGAGACAACACGCCGAGTTATAGCAACAGGCTCGTGTCGAGCCTTTGTACTTTTGTTGCTTTTATTGATCTGATATTACAACGCAGGGTACAGCTATATTTATACTAGTACAAAGCTAGCTAACCCAAACCGAGTTGGTGACTGCTCCTAGTCCATACCGGATAGGACTTCTACTACGTGGTTGATTCCAACAGTGAATACATTTCCTGATATTTTTTTCATGAAACATCGCACGGGAGTAGATTGGGCACCCGGATTTGACATCCCCAAATTGTAGTTTATTTTTTATTTTTTCTGGTTTCTATTTTGAAGTTAATACTCATATCGGGGGTGGAGCACCCAAATGGTCCAAATCCTCTTCATGTGCCCTTACTACTACTATACAACAAGTGATTAAGCATATGTACACAATGCTCTTTATTCTATGTTATTTTTTGAGCAAGTCTTTTCCCTGACCGACGATTCAACTACTGCCATTGTCAGCGCGAAATGGCAACAAGGGAAATTGAATTCCTGCCTCCTCCGACCAGGGCGCTCCACTAGGGTTTTCCTGCCTCTTGCCGGCGTTGTCGCATTGGACCATGGAGGCGTGGTGGATCCTAGCTCTTGCCAGTGGGAGAGCTCCGTTTTAAGTGTTTTTGAGTTTTCTGAGGGTTTGGCCATGTTCAAAAAGACGAGGCGGCGACAGCTTCTTGGAGATGGAATAAGATTCTCCTCACGTAGCTCCTGTCCCGATGATGCTTCTAGCGTCATTGGAAGGCATGTGGAGTTGTGTCTCCATTGGATCTCGTGGGATCCGCTTGAGTCCGGTCTTCGTTTGTTTATGCATGTGTCTGCAAGTTGGATCCTTTCGATCTACGCTTCTCTTCATCGGCAGCGGTTGTTGTTTTGGTGCGTTGGTCCTATGGGGTATTTAGCACGACGACTTTTCAACTGTCTACTACAACAATGTTTCCCCGGCTCCGATAAGGGAGGGGCAATGATGGCGGCATACCTTTGGCTCGCTTCAGTGTTT
>NW_021311924.1:0-947 GCF_002162155.2 Triticum dicoccoides
GGATTTAGACGGTGCCCTATTTAAAGTGAATGTAGCTGTCTCTAGAGCGTATCCCCAAAATGATAGCGGTAAATCGGTAAGAGACATCATAGACCGCACCATATCCAATAGGGTGCGATTACGACGTTCGGACACACCGTTTCGCTGAGGTGTTCCAGGCGGCGTGAGCTGTGAAACGATTCCACATTTCCTTAAGTGTGTACCAAATTCGTGACTTAAGTATTCTCCTCCACGATCTGATCGTAAGAATTTTATCTTTCGGTCACGTTGATTCTCTACCTCATTCTGAAATTCCTTGAACTTTTCAAAGGTCTCAGACTTGTGTTTCATTAAGTAGACATACCCATATCTACTCAAGTCATCTGTGAGAGTGAGAACATAACGATATCCTCCGCGAGCCTCAACGCTCATTGGACCGCACACATCGGTATGTATGATCTCCAACAAGTTGGTTGCTCGCTCCATTGTTCCGGAGAACGGAGTCTTGGTCATTTTGCCCAAAAGGCATGGTCCGCACGTGTCAAATGATTCATAATCAAGAGACTCTAAAAGTCCATCGGCATGGAGCTTCTTCATGCGCTTGACACCAATGTGACCAAGGCGGCAGTGCCACAAGTATGTGGGACTATCGTTATCAACTTTAAATCTTTTGGCATCTACACTATGAACATGTGTAATATTACGCTCGAGATTCATTAAGAATAAACCATTGACCATCGGAGCATGACCATAAAACATATCTCTCATATAAATCGAACAACCATTATTCTCAGACTTAAATGAGTAGCCATCTCGTATTAAACGAGATCCAGATACAATGTTCATGCTCAAACTTGGCACTAAATAACAATTATTAAGGTTCAAAACTAATCCCGTAGGTAAATGTAGAGGCAGCGTGCCGACGGCGATCACATCGACTCTGGAACCATTCCCGACGCGCATCGTCA
>NW_021311925.1:0-1148 GCF_002162155.2 Triticum dicoccoides
TATTTCCAAAGAAGTGAGTGGGAGCACTATAGAATTTCTGATGAGTATATGTTGTTGACATATCAATGATCAGAAATGACGTAGAATTTCTGGAAAGCATATAGGGTTATTTGTAAAGTGTTTTCAATGGAAAAACTGGATTAAGCTACTTGAACATTGAGCATCAAGATCTATAAGGATAGATCAAAACGCTTAATAGTACTTTCAAATGAGCACATGCCTTGACGTGATCTTGAAGGTGTCCAAGATGTATCAGTCAAAGAAGGAGTTCTTGCCTGAGTTGTAAGGTATGAAGTTAAGACTTAAAGCTCGACCATGGCAGAATAGAGAGAAAGGACTAAGGTCGTCCCCTATGCATAAGACATAGGCTCTACACTATGCTATGCTGTGTACCGCACCTGAAGTGTGCTTTACCATGAGTCAGTCAAGGGGTACAAGAGTGATCCAAGAATGGATCACAGGACAGCGGTCAAAGTTATCCTTAGTAACTAGTGGACTAAGGAATTTTCTCAATTATGGAGGTGGTAAAAGAGTTCGTCATAAAGGGTTACGTCGATGCAAGCTTAACACCTATCCGGATAGCTCGAGTAGAGATACCGGATACGTATAATGGAGCAACAATTTAGAATAGCTCCAAGTAGAACAGTTATTTGGAATAGCTCCAAATAGAATGTGGTAGCTGCATCTAGGAGATGACATAGAGATTTGTAAAGCACACACGGATCTGAAAGGTTCAGACCCGTCGACTATAACCTCTCTCACAAGCATAACATGATCAAACCCAGAACTCATCGAGTGTTAATCACATGGTAAATGTGAACTAGATTATTGACTCTAGTAAACTCTTTGGGTGTTAGTCACATGGGGATGTGACCTTGAGTGTTAATCACATATCGATGTGAACTAGATTATTGACTCTAGTGCAAGTGGGAGACTGTTGGAAATATGCCCTAGAGGCAATAATAAATTGATTATTATTATATTTCCTTGTTCATGATAATCGTTTATTATCCATGCTAGAATTGTATTGATAGGAAACTCAGATACATGTGTGGATACATAGACAACACCATGTCCCTAGTAAGCCTCTAGTTGACTAGCTCGTTAATCAATAGATGGTTACGGTTTCCTGACCATGGACATTGGAT
>NW_021311926.1:0-793 GCF_002162155.2 Triticum dicoccoides
TCGGGGGCTTAGCTGCAGCCCAGCGCTCACCTAAGTTATCAGAAATCCTACCAAGTGAAGAGCAAACCTCTCACTCGGGGGCTTAGCTGCAGCCCAGCGCTCGCCTAAGTTATCAGAAATCCTACCGAGTGAAGAGCAAACCTCTCACTCGGGGGCTTAGCTGCAGCCCAGCGCTCTCCTAAGTTATCAGAAATCCTACCGAGTGTAGAGCAAACCTCTCACTCGGAGTCTTAGCTGCAGTCCAAGTACTCGCCTAAGTTATCAAAATTCCTACCGAGTGAAGAGCAAACCTCTCACTCGGGGGCTTAGCTGCAGCCCAGCGCTCGCCTAAGTGAACTAAGGAATAAGTCGATTGCGGTAAGCGCCCCGCTTTGAACCTGCAAAAGGCATTTCGAGCCAAAAGCAATCATATTCAAACACCAAATTCAAGTTCGGATCGATACCTAAAGGAACCGAAAGTGCTCAGGCGCTAAGCCCGTTAAGGTTTATCGGTTACAACTCCACTCGGCATACCGAGGCAAATTTAAAGCGTCGAGTTTAGAAGAAGTTTTTTACCCCTCCTGTGGAGGGCTGGAAGGTGCAACAAACTCATCAAGATCAATTCCATCTGCGATCCGAGTGGCAGCCGCAAGGAAAGTTTCCATAAAGGACCTGAAGTCGTGTTTCTTGGTGTTGGCCACCCGGAGGGCCGCCAGCTTGTCTTCTCGCGCATCTTTGCAGTGGACTCGGGCCAGACACAGAGCAACATCTGCACCGCACCGAGCCGAGGACTTTTTCCACTCCTGCACTCGAC
>NW_021311927.1:0-984 GCF_002162155.2 Triticum dicoccoides
TTTTTTCTGTTTCTGTTTTTATTTAATATATCTGCAACTTTGTTGAATTTAATAAAATACCTAGGCAACTTCAAAAAATCACCAAACTATTCCTGGCCCATAGTTGGATTATTTCCAACATGAAACATTTTAGTTTGGAGATATTTGAGCATTTAAATATTTTATATTATTTTAAATGCCCAAATTCAAATATCTATGATTTAAATCAAAAACCCTAGGATGGCCTAGGAAAATGTGCACCACTTTTGGCAGAGGTTCTGAACCAAGGCAAAAATGATGGGCATTTTAGAAGGGCATTTCAGGTTCATTGAAAAATTATTTTAGTAACCCTAGTTGGTTTCAGAGGGGACTGGGGGTTCTGTCATCCCCATTTCAAGTTTCTGATGAAAGAATAAACATGATGCAACACTCTAATGTTTGACTAGCTAGGTTGTGACAACTCACCCCCACTCAAAAGAATCTCGTCCCGAGATTTGGGTTCCTCCGGGAAGAAGGCGGGATATTCAAGTCGAAGACGATCCTCCCTTTCCCAAGTTGCTGCATCCTCAGAATGGTGCGACCATTGAACCTTGAGAAACTTGATATTATGACGTCGCGTGGTACGTTCGGCCTGATCGAGGATACGAATGGGGTACTCTCGATATGTAAGATCATCTTGGAGATCAAGCGTTTCGTGGTCCACTTCACGGATAGGATCCGAGAAGCAACGCCTGAGTTGAGAAACGTGGAAGACATCGTGAACTCTGGAGAGGTGCGGAGGTAGTTCCAACTGGTAGGCAACTTCTCCTCGTTTGGCAAGAATGCGAAAAGGTCCAATGTAACGAGGAGCCAATTTGCCTTTGATACCGAAACGATGGGTTCCCTTCAGAGGGGTGACCCGAAGATAAGCCTTCTCGTCAACCTCGAAAGTCATAGCCTTATGTTTTCGGTCATATTGACTCTTTTGACGGGATTGGGCTGTTTTCAACTTTTCACGAACGATAC
>NW_021311928.1:0-1284 GCF_002162155.2 Triticum dicoccoides
GGGGGGGGCGTGGCGTCGTTCCAGGGCATCCAGACGAGGAGGGGAGAGGCAGGCAGGCAGGCGAGCTGGTGGCGTGGCGCGGTGGCGCGCGCGCGCGCCGGGCACACTCCCCTCCCTCTGTCGAGGACGAAGACGACAGAGGAGGAGGCGGGCTGGGCCGCCTGCTGGCTGGGCCGGCCAGCTACTGCTGGGCTGCACAGGGAGGAGCCCCAGGTAAGCTTCTCCTTCTTTTATTTATTTTTGTTTTCTAATTTCTGTCATTTGTTTTGATTTAAATAAAATATTAAATCATTTTATTACCTTATGCCAATTTTTGCAGGAGCTAGATATATTATTCCAGAGCTCCCCAACAGGTGGCATAATTTTTGGACATATATTAATATATATAACTAATATATTTCCAATGCAATTAGTTATGCATTAATTCCAAATGCCCAAAATAAATACCTATGAGCTCTTAAAAATATTGGTTTGATTTTTATCTCTATCCAATATTTTCAGAGAGAAACATGAGCATTTTCTTGGACCCTTTTTGGAGAAATTTTTATTTGGGTCATTTTCAAAATGATTCTGAGGGTTTCACAAATCCCCATTTCAAGTTTCTGATGAAAGAGTAAACATGATGCAACACTCTAATGCATGACTAGCTAGGGTGTGACAACTCACCCCCACTCAAAAGAATCTCGTCCCGAGATTTGGGTTCCTCCGGGAAGAAGGCGGGATACTCGAGTCGAAGACGATCCTCCCTTTCCCAAGTTGCTTCACTCTCGGAATGATGAGACCACTGAACTTTGAGAAACTTGATGTTCTGGCGTCGAGTGGTACGCTCGGCCTGATCGAGGATACGAATGGGGTACTCTCGATATGTAAGATTATCTTGGAGATCAAGCGTTTCGTGGTCCACTCCACGGATAGGATCCGAGAAGCAACGCCTGAGTTGAGAAACGTGGAAGACATCGTGGACTCTGGAGAGGTGCGGAGGTAGTTCCAACTGGTAGGCAACTTCTCCTCGTTTGGCGAGAATGCGAAAAGGTCCAATGTAACGAGGAGCCAATTTGCCTTTGATACCGAAACGATGGGTTCCCTTCAGAGGGGTGACCCGAAGATAAGCCTTCTCGTCAACCTCGAAAGTCATAGCCTTATGTTTTCGGTCATATTGACTCTTTTGACGAGATTGGGCTGTTTTCAACTTTTCACGAACGATACGAACTTGTTCTTCTGCTTCCTGAATCATATCCGGGCCAAAGAATTGTCTTTCCCCGGTCTCTGACCAGTTAAGGGGTG
>NW_021311929.1:0-1376 GCF_002162155.2 Triticum dicoccoides
TTTTGCTTGCCTGGCACTTCTGAAGATAACATTGAGTCTTCATCAGTGTCAACGATCACATCATCGGTATCACGTCTATCGAGAGGGGACAAATACCGGCAACACAGAAGGGAACACAATCAATGCAATGCACAATATGATGCATGATCACGACATGGCAAAATGAATGTGTTTTGAGCTAATGCAACTAAAACCAGATTAAATGAAGTTGGTTTGAATCCAAGATTCAAATTCAAACTCCATATGTGGATATTTAAATGCCCTTTATATGATTTGTGCTAAACAGCATCTATAAGTTGTTCTAACATGCATGAAAATGGTACAGATGGATTCCTTGAATTTTTCTGATAATTTTTCATATATAACTTATTTAATTTGGAGTTACGGTTAATTTTCTATGATTTATTGAAGTTTATACAATTTTCTGGAATTATAAATCATTTCCTAATTCATTTTAATTCCAGGAAGGAATTATTGCGTCAGCATGACCTCATGCTGACCTCAGCAGGTCAACGGGCGCCGTCCAGGTCAAACTGACCTGTGGGACCCATATGTCAGCGTCATAGTTAGTTAACAGGGGGTTATCTGCTTAATTAAAGGATTAGGGGGGGTCGGGGCCCACTGGTCAGTGTTAGTGGCTAATTGGGTTTAGTTAATGGCCTGGGGCCCACACGTCAGTGAGAGAGAGGGGAGGGTCAAACCGGGCAGTGGGTCAACCCGCGCCGGTCAAGGGTCAACGGTCGCCGGCGTTTAGCCGCCGGCGAGTCCCGACGCGGTGGTGCGCTGCGGAAATGGTCTACAGAGCGCCATTTGGCGCGCGGAGCATGACTACGGGATGCGGACGCTCGTCCGCATCCAACCAGGGTGGTGGCGCGGCCGGGGAGTGGCCAGAGAGTGGTCGGCGACGAGCTTTAGCGGTGGCCGGAGTTCGGGCGAGGTCGGGGTTGGCGTTAGGGGGCACGGGAGGGGAAGCTGGTGTGTGAGTTAGGTTCCCGGTGAGGTGTGGAGCACGTTGCCGTGCTCGGTAGCTAGCTCCGGTGGCTCTGGCCTTGTCCGCGTCATCGCCGGCGGTGAGGAGCTCACGGCCCCGGTGAAAGGGCGGCTAGCGTGCGGGAACGAGCGCGGGGAGGAGGGAAAATGGAAGAGGAGCTCACAGCGGATCCGGTAGAGGCAACGGCGAGGCCGGGGAGGGGCTGGAGCTCGCGAATCCTCGAAAGTTCGCCGGCGGCCGAAGGTTGGGGACGAGCTCCGGGAAGACGCTACAGGGCTCCCGCGGTCGAATGGGTTGGTGTAGAAGACGCAGAAGGCGATGGCGGTTCCTCTGAGCTCATCGGAGAGGCACGGGGTGGACGGTGGCCGCGGTGATACTCGTCGGC
>NW_021311930.1:0-2308 GCF_002162155.2 Triticum dicoccoides
GGAGGAATAATTATTTTGCACGCAATAAGGAGGCACTTCCTTCCTGCGGCCGTGGACCCAGCTGTCAGCCTCTCCACGTACAGTCCATGTCCGATGGAAGCCGTTCCTTAACCACGTTGACCACGCCGCGTCGAGAGCACCAGGGCGGTGGACGACGGCGAGGCCTAGGAAGGAGACGACACGGAGCCGGGGAAGACGCGGAAGTGGATGCCCACGCATAGAGGAGTACGAGGGTTCACTGGTTTGCTGCGGTGTGAGGCTGCCGTCGCCGCAGAATAACAGGGGGTGTGGGTGAGTAGAGGGATGGCCTGGCCAGTGGTGGGAGTCGTAGGGGGCGGTGAGGCCTCCGCCGCATCGTAGCCGGCCACGGGAGGCAGGAGCACGAGGCACGACCGGTGCTGGTTTGGGCGGCTGGAGCAAGAAGACCAGAGGTTGAAGAAGCACTACGGCCGTTGGATGGACATCGTACGGTCACTGGAGCTAGAATCGTGCATATTGACTAAGTTGACAAAGCCCTCCGTCCCCGTTAACTTAGTAGGCCCACAAGTCAGCTTGCCACTATACTGGGCCCCAGCTAACATTGGGAGTATTCATTTTTTTGTGCGTAATAAGGAGGCACTTCCTTGCGTGCGAAGATATAGCTGGTGGGTCCGAGCTGTCAGCGGCGGTAACGTTTTTTTCACGAAATACAGAGGCCCTTTCGGTGGGTCCCTGATGTCAGGTGGAGGAATCATTATTTTGCGCATAATAAGGAGGCATTTCCTTGCGTGCGGCCTCTCCACGTACAGTCCACTTCAGATGCATGTCGGTCATTGACCACGTTGACCAAGCCGCGCCGAGAGCACCAGGGCGGTGGACGACGGCGAGGCCTAGGAAGGGAACGACAGGGAGGCAGGGAAGACTCGGCAGTTGTTTCCCACGCAGAGGGGAGTATGACTGTACGAGGGTTTACTAGTTCGTCTGCCGTCGCCGGAGAATAACAGCAGGTGTGGGTGAGTAGAGGGATGGCTAGGCCAGCGATGGGAGTACGGTGGGGCGGTGAGGCCTGCGCAGCAGCACAGCAGGCCGCGGGGAGGAGGGAGCAGGTAGTCCCGCCGGCGCTTGTTTGAGCGGCTGGACCAGGAAGAGCAGAGATTGAAGAAGCACGACGGCCGTTCGATGGACATCCAATAGTCACTGCTTGTGCGTCAACCTTTTTTTAGAAAAGCCTCAAATCTGTGGAAAACAGCATACAGCTCATCTGCCATTATTTCTAATAATTTACAGCCCATTTGCTAATTCTTAAGGTTTTTTTGGAGCCCATATTCTTTTTCTTAGCATTACAGCCCATATTGTGGCCACGGTTAAACAATTATACGAAATTTTGCGGTCCGAACTGTTTTTAATCCCGAAATTTTGACTCACATTCAAACTGATTTTAAAAATAAATGTATATCAATATAAAATCCAACAAATTCTCCACGCATAAAAATTAATGTAATTTAAAATCTCGAAATGAAAAAAAGATATTTGAAACTAATTGTCGGTTTGATGTCTTTTAAAAATGTACAGCCCATTTCTCATTACTAATAGGCCATTTTCTCGGCTAGCCGAATGAAGCTCTCCTCGTCTTGAAAGATTTGCAGCCCACCAGGCCTAACAAAGCGACTAACTTGGCAAATCACAAAAAAAAAACTGGGTTGTGGCCGTGGACCCAGCTGTCGGCCTCTCCACATACAGTACTCTTCCGATGGAAGTCGGTCGTTGACCACATTGACCACGCCGCGCCGAGAGCACCAAGGCGGTGGACGACGGCGAGGCCTAGGAAGGGGTTGGCGCAGAGCCGGGGAAGACGCGGCAGTGGATGCCCACGCGGAGAGGAGTACGAGGGTTCACTGGTTCGACTGTGGCGTGAGGCTGCCGTCGCCGCAGAATAACAGGGGGTGTGGGTGAGTAGAGGGATACTCTGGGCCAGCGGTGGGAGTAGTAGGGGCCGGTGAGGCCTCCGCGGCATCACAGCCGGCCACGAGAGGTAGGAGCACGCGGCACGACCGACGCTGCTTTGGGTTGCTGGAGCAAGAAGACCAGAGGTTGAAGAAGCACTATGGCCGTTGGATGGACATCGTATGGTCACTAGAGCTAGAATCGTTCATATTGACTAAGTTGACAAAGCCCTCCATCCTCGTCAACTTAGTAGTCCCACAAGTCATCCACCCACTATGGTGGGTCCTAGCTAGCAGGGGGTATTCATTTTTTGGTGCGTAATAAGGAGGCACTTCCCTGCGTGTGAAGATATAGCTGGTGGGTCCGACCTATCAGTGGGGGGGGG
>NW_021311931.1:0-1440 GCF_002162155.2 Triticum dicoccoides
ATACAAGCGCTTAAATGATCCAACTTAATCATTATAACATGACGATGATAATGAATTGGCTCATTTAACACCCACTATTGACATTATTGCATAATTCATGTAAGACATGATTGTTGAAAAGAGGAACTCTCTTATATGTAGTAAAAGCTACCTTGTGCATATAGACTATTTAGTTAGTTCCATATATGTTCAAACTGGCATTGCTATTCCAAGTATAGATGTGAAAGATAAAAGTATACTCCCTCCGTAAAGAAATACAAGAGCGTTTGGATCACTAAAGTAGTGATCCAAAGGCTCTTATATTTCTTTACGGAGGGAGTACTTATATAAATTTAGAAAGCAAATGGCAGACATATGGCACCAGATACAACTTCAAGATATAGTCAATCCATGGCACAAGTGTTCTAAAAAATGAAAGCGTTTTCAACATCATCTACTATCAATTAACAATAACTATTAGCAAAACAGCATTGAATAAACGGTCTTCCATGGAATGATGATGAGAATCCAAGAGGCAAGACCAAACAGCAAACAGTTCCTTCCAAGACCCAAACAAGACTATTACTAGTTTTCATATGCAGAATCACATGGCCATTTTCTGTGTATATATGACTATCTGATGGGCATCGCTGTGCCCCGTTTAAACTATGGGGATGGTTGATCCCAAAAGTTACTATTCCATAGAAGTGAAATTGCATATAAAAACCTAGAGAGCAACGCAAAATTCAAAGAAAATAAAGCACTTCACCACACAGTTGTGCAGCCCTGGCCCCTGGCACCACCACTGGCCCAAAGAAAGGGACAATAATAGACAACCTTCTTACCACTTGGCAACCACTTCGTCCTAAAAGGTTAAAACATCTAAAGCTGTTCTAAATTTATCTCCTGAACAAAAAGACAAAGTCCCAAAGCAACTAATGGCACATGGTGTTAATCTTAATGAGCACTGAACTAAGGGGGAGTTCTTTTTATACACAATCACATCTGTACAAATGTTTCAGGGTAGCTCGGAATGGGGAGGAGTTTGGGACCAGAGCTCTCACCTGATATTGTGGTCATGGCGGATGCTTTCGAAAGTGTTGACAAAGTCCCCATTCTTGATAGCATTGGAACAATGGTCGGCCAGTTGTTGCGCCTAATTTACTGTTTTCTCCTCCTCTACACCATCCTCACCACCTGCCTCCTCACCAGGCTTTGACGTCAACAGATTTTGGTGGTCGCCTCAGGCCACAGGAGTGTAGAAGGTGACAACTGGAACCACATTACAGAAACTACATTGATCACACACCTTCTTCACCTGCTCAGATTGTAGCTCAATTGCGAAGAGTCCCGCCAATGTACTAACGAAAATGACATTTGCTCCCTCGGCAAAGCCCACCACTAGCACTCTATAACCTTCATCCAAGCGAGCACTAGTTGGGAGCAAATTGCACGGGGAGA
>NW_021311932.1:0-1169 GCF_002162155.2 Triticum dicoccoides
TTGAGTGGCTTTCAAGTATTTTTCATTTATATTGAAGCTATTCTGAAATAGTGAATGCTTGCATGATTTGTGTTCTTTTATGAAGGGGTGTCTGTGCTTTTGCATAAATGTATAAGCATATAAGTGCAATATAAGGGCTAATTAGAAGTATATACGGTAAGTTATCTACTCTCTGCATGACCTGGATAAAGGATATATAATTAGCTTTTGGCTTTAGAACACTTCATCAGTTAGTATATATGCGAAAGATGAATTAGTGTGTCCTGAAAGAAGATTCAAATCCACTCAGTTAGAGGTCGATTTATCGCCTTGGCCAATCCTTCTGTCTTTCTATCTTGCGGAATAGGAATGCCATATGTTCATTTATTTCCTCTGTGCCATTTTAAATTCTACACCTTACTTTTTATTATGATGAATCATGAATATCATACATTTGTTACTCTTCCCGATTATCCATATTGTTTTCGGACACAGATTTAGAATGATTTTTTCATGTTCTTGCAAAGCAGATGTGTTATTTTACTACTTTCAGATGCTACAACTGTCGATACTAAATTTCAAAGATATATTCAGGAAACTAAACAAGTTGTTGAGGAAACCGCTGCTACAGCTGTTGAAGATGCAAATAATGTTCTGTGTGACCAAGCTAAACGCAAAAGGTATAGACTCGTACTCTGTTACATTTAACCAGTTTCATATAAGATGTGTGTCTGTGTGTGTGCTACTGAGCTTGGTGCGACAACTATTGTTTGTACATAGGAAAGAATGCTTCTTCTTTTCCTTCACTAATGCATGCTATTTGACCAGTCTTTCTTTTTTTATCACTGATGCGTGCAAGTTGATTAACTATATAATAAAACGAACTTCTACTTTCAGGGTCCAGTAGGTGTTCTGTTTGCTGTTCATTAACTCTGGTTTGTTTGTTGTTACATGTACAAGCAATGCTTACTGCTCCTTACTGATCATACAAGATAAATAGCCTTTTCTGTTTTTCATTGATACGTACAAGCTAATTAACCATCCAATAAAATGAGCTGTGTTTCCAGATTCAGTAGGTCTTCTGTTTGTTTATGTTGTCCTCTATTTGCTGTTGCGAACCCTTATGTCCTTGTTCTTTTTATTCCATCGTATGCATCTAGATAGTTTGCACTGAAAATCAAAGTACTCAC
>NW_021311933.1:0-1128 GCF_002162155.2 Triticum dicoccoides
GGCCACCCCGACCTCAACGGACTCCGCCAAGAGCTGCGGTTTGTCCTCAGCTTCCCTCCGGTGGTCTCCGCGGCCCATTTGGTGGCCGAAATGGCCAAAACCACTTCCGCCGCCGCGTCGGGCTCGCCGGCGGCTAAACGCCGGTGCAGCCGACCCGGGTTTGACCACGGGTGGGCCCTGGTTGACTCCCCTGAGTCAATGACAGGCGGGGCCCAGCCCTGTTAATTAAACAGGATTAGTTTTAATTAAGTTTTAATTAAAATAATCACCCTGACATGCGGGACCCACTGTCAGGTTTGACCTGGACCAGTTCCGTTGACCTGCTGACGTCACACTGACGTCAGGCTGACGCAGTAATTGATTTTCTGGATTTAATTTAAATCAGGAAATTCCAGAATATTATTTAAACTTCAAAAATTCATAACTTTTATTCTGTAACTCCAAATTGGACAAATTATACATGAAAAATGATCAGAAAAATCCAATCTACCCATCTGTACTATTTTCATGCATGATCAAACAAGTTAAATTGATGTTTTAAGCAGAACAAGGAAAAGCACTTTAAAAGGCCATATTTGAATTTGAAATTTGAATCCTTGACTCAAATTTGTTCAAACCCTTCTGGTTTTAGTTGCATTAGCCCAATACACTCATTTTGCCTTGTCTCATGCATGCATCATATTGTTGCATACTGTTTGGTAATTTTTGTGAATCGGTGCTCTCTGCGGCAGGTTCTGTCCCCGAAGAGTACCCTGATTACCCTAGCGAAGAACCGTATCAGTGCATCGAACCATCAGGCAAGCAACCAACCATTTGATCATATCGATACAATCCCATGTTCTCGCTCCTGCTCTCTTTTACTGCATTAAGACAACGCGATTCAAACTGCTGTGTGCTACGGTAGTTGAACCCATTTCCTCTGCATGACCTGTCATTGCCACAGTAACTAGATGAAACTCACTAGCATGTGTAGGAGTTGATTGAGCCATATGTATGTGTTGTTCCTACCTTGCTATGCCTGCTATGCTTAGAGTCGTGTCAGGTCTGGTTCATCTGGGTGATGGGCTAGAGTGAAATGATTATGTCGGTAATGAGAGTGGTGTGGTGAACACGATTTGGTAAAGGTAT
>NW_021311934.1:0-1095 GCF_002162155.2 Triticum dicoccoides
CAATTCATGGGCTTTGTCGATCGCGGGAGACGTGCCACCACCTTTGCAAATACCACAACCGTCACGAGAGGTGCACAAACATCCAAATGCACATGATCAGGTTAATGTATCTATACCACCATTTAATGGCCGTTTTAAACCTGCTTTATATATTGAATGGGAGTTCGACATAAAAAATATATTTGCTTCCCATAATTTCGATGAACATAAAAAGGTTAAGGTTGTGGTTGGTTCTTTCACTGGTTATGCTTTGGTTTGGTGGAGTGAATATTGTCGGTTACACCCTGATTATATACCTACTACTTGGGATGATTTGAAACTTGCCATGCGACATACTTTCGTCCCTTCTTATTATACTCGTGACATGATTAAGAAGTTGCAACACTTAAAACAAGGTAGTGAAACTGTAACAAAATATTATGATGATTTACAAACTACCTTGTTGCATTCCTCTTTAGAAGAAAGTGAAGATGATTTTATGGATAGATTTTGGGGAGGATTAAACCGTGATATTCAAGAGATACTAATTCATGAAGAGTGTTATCCTATGGACCATTTGTTTCATCTTGCTTGCAAAGCTGAACAGGAAATAAAACGACGTGTTAGCGACGAGGAGAACAAGCGCACGGTGCACATTCCAAGAGTTAATATGATTGTTCCTTCAACTACTAGGCATACTATGACAACCACATCCGTTGTTGTCAGGACTACATCATCTCCACCATGTGACACATCGCCCCCGAGAGTGGCTACATCATCTGAGTTGATCATAAGAGGTAATGACAAAGGTACTGATCTTCCATCTCTACATGAGAATGATGAATGCCTTGTCAATTTGAATGCACCATCTGATGAGCTACCCACTACTTTGATCACACCACCTATTTTAGAGGACTACGTTGATAATTTGACTTTGCCATGTGATCAAACAACTGAAATACCAACAATTTTGAGTGCACCCGTTGAATTAACTATTGATGCAAAAGAACCAATGTTTAATCATTTTGATATGACCTCTAATCTTGGTGATGATTCTGTGTTGAATGACTTATTGCATGTTTGCTTATTTAAGCATGTTGTAGCATGTAAATTTGA
>NW_021311935.1:0-691 GCF_002162155.2 Triticum dicoccoides
CTGGAATAATAGACAAATCGCCGATCTGGAAAAAAACGACGCGGGCCGAATCTGGGGCAAGCCCATCAGCAGGGAAGGAAAAAAAACAACAGGGGGGCGCTGGGGGGGGGGCTCACCCATGGGCCGTGGCCCATCTGCGGAGGAGCCGGCTTGGGGCACCGGGGCCGGGGAAGCTGGGCCGGCCCACGAAGGAGGAGGAGGCAGGCCGAACGAGGCCGGCTGGAGCTGGGCCGAAGGCGGGGCCCGCGAAGGGTCAACGGAGCCAGGGAGGGAGTGGCTGGATCGGGCTCCTCCCGATCCGTGGCGGCGGCGGCGCTGGGGAACTCCGGCGAGAGGGCCGGATGGCGCGGGGACGCCGGGACGGCCGAGAACGGACGGATCCGGGCACGGGGACCCCGGATCTGGCCGCGGTGGTTGACGACCGCGCTCCTGGAGGTGGGTTCCGGCGTGGTGGAGCTCTCATGGCGGCGTATCTCGACGGGGCTCGGCAGGGAGCAAGGTGGTGCGGCGGGGAGGCCAGCGCGGTGCGGCGGTGCCTCTCCGGCGAAGTCAGGTAGGGGAGGCAGTGGCCGGCGGAACTCCGGCGAAAGGCGACGAGGCTGCGGCGCGGGCACGCGCCCGTGGGCGGCGGCGGCGGCAACCGGGCCCGTGCGGGCCCGCGATGGGCTCCGCGGGCCGACGCGGTGGGAGG
>NW_021311936.1:0-1158 GCF_002162155.2 Triticum dicoccoides
GACGCCGCCGCCCCGGCCCGCCCTCGCCGTCATCCGCGCCTCTGCCCCGACCCCACCATCCTCGCCGCAGCTTGGTCCGGCCGCCGGCGCCCTCCTTTTTCATTTTTTTCCATATATATATGCTTGTTATATATATATTTTTGTATGAATGTATGTATTTTTTCAATTGTAATATGCATGGTGTTTTCAATTGTTCTCTGATTTAGTACATTAATTTTAGGTTAGTTTCATTTTTAGAAAAGTTTTATATATTTAGGACGAAGGAAGAGAAGGAAGAAAGGAAGAAGAAGAAAAAAGTTTTATATATGCAAAAGTTACATTTTTAGAAAAGTTTTATATATCTAGCTAGAAAGAAGGAAGAAGAAGAAAAAGAAGGAGAGGAAAAAGGAAAATAAGAAGAGGAAGAAAGGAGAAGAAGAGGTGAGGAAGAATAGGAGGAATAAATAAGAAGAGGAAAAAAGAAGAAAAAGAAGAGGAGAAGAAGAAAGAAATAGAGGAGAAGAAGAAAAAATAGAAAATATTCTATTTTTTCTTCTACTTCTCTATTCCTTTCTTCTTCTCCTCTTTTTTTCTTCTTTTTTTTTCTTCGATCTTCTCCTCTGTCATCGTCGATATACCCCTCCCGATAACAATATTCACAATTTTATTTTATTACCATCATTTGTGTTGAGTTTCATTCATTCATATATATATATATATATGTATTGACCCCTTCTTAAAATTAGATGTTTCGGATGCGGGATGAACTCCTAGCACCAGATCGCATGCGAGCAATTCAAGAGGAATTGGCGGCATTCTTTCTTGACCACGTGATCGCTGAAGACGGAGAATACTATGTGGACCACGCGTCCGTATTTTAGGAGCTTATATATTTGTAAAAGATAATTATTGTATATATGTAGCCGGTAGTGTCGGATAGATATACGAGAACTTGTTGTTCGACCAATCTCTCAGAGAAGGAGAGGTGGTCGATATCACTTCTCTCTGTATGCATATATGTTCATGACGATCTTCTGTTTGCTTACTAGCTAGCTAGCGTGTCTAGCTAGTCCTCTCTATACGTATGTATGGTACGTAGCGTCGACCAAGCACGGACAAAAGAGAGGACACTTCTCTCTATTAATTAGCTAGCTATAGCACAATATATGAAACACCTAA
>NW_021311937.1:0-3400 GCF_002162155.2 Triticum dicoccoides
TAGAGAAAATAATATTTACACAAGTTCAATCTGCTGACGTGGTGGCGTGACGTCACACCACTACCAAGCCTTTCTTGAATCGTTTTTATTATACCACCTCAGCGTGTTTAGCGAAGCGGTTTCCTTGGCACGTCTTGTCGAAGCAGAGATCATGTTCCCCTTATTCTGGGATTCCCACCCAACCGCGCCATTGAACGCGGCGCTTGTGGGATAAGCGAGTTTTATCAGGCCGGTGGGGACGCATGTTTCCGTCCGCCCATATAAGGGGATAAAGATCCAACCCTTTTACCTGTGCCTTCTTCCTCCTTGGCTTATCCATCTCTGCGAACTCGAGCTCCAGCGCCCAAGTCCGCACATCTCACCTCAACCTTCTCCAGCTATGTCCGGAGCGGGAGGCAAGTGGATGGCCTCCTCCGTCACGGAGGGGAACATCCAGAAGCTGCGCAGCGCCGGATATTTATCCAGCAACATCGCGCATCGGCTCCCCGACGAGGGAGAGCTCATCCCCACCCCCAGGCCCCATGAGAGGGTAGTATTTCTTACCCATTTCCTCCGCGGACTGGGCTTCCCACTCCATCCCTTTGTCCGGGGGCTCATGTTCTACTACGGCCTGGATTTCCATGATCTGGCCCCCAATTTCATTCTCAACATCTCAGCGTTTATCGTCGTGTGTGAGGCCTTCCTCTGCATCCAGCCCCACTTCGGCTTGTGGCTCAAGACCTTCAGTGTCAAGCCGAAGGTTGTGAAGGGCAGCCAAGCGGAGTGCGGAGGCGCCATGGTGGGCAGGATGTCCAACGTTACTTGGCTTGAGGGCACTTTCGTGGAAACCATTAAGGGGTGGCAATCGGGGTGGTCCTACATCACCGAGCCGCGTGACCCCGAATGGGAAGCGGCCCCCGAATTCAGATCTGGCATCCCCACACGGCTCACCTCCTGGAAAGAGAGCGGCCGGACATGGGGTGATTCGGAGGAGCTGACCGGACTCCAAGCCTGCGTCCAAAAGCTAGTGGACAAGAAGCTCAAGCTTGTCAACATAGTCCAGGTCATGCTCATCCGCCGGATCCTCCCGTGCCAACGATGGGGCTTCAACATGTGGGAGTTCGATCCGGCGCAGCACCAGACTTTGAGCGGGCTCTTCGACACTACGTACGAAGATGTCTGGAAGGTGTTGTTCAAGGGCGCCGAGGCTCCCGCATCCGCTACCGAAGATCGCGGATTCAGCTCGCAGCATCTGGCTGACGAGGTAAGCGATTTCGTTCTTTACGGGACGCTTATTTTCCATAGTTTGACTCTATGCGGGATCTAAACTCCCTTTCCTTTGACAGGACTGGCTGACGAAGGCCGAACAGACTATCTGTCCAGCCACATTGCCAGAGGACCCAGCGGACGCCCGCCTAATGGGGCTGCTGGCTCCGGCACCCCACGTGGTGCCGGAGAAGAAGGCCAAGAAAAAGGCCACGGGCACTCGGAAGAGTTCCCGTTTTCAGGTGTTATCGGATGACGACTCCGAGGCCGACTCCTCTCGCAAAGGTGAGGAGGAGAAGAAGAAAGCCTCTCCCCTAGCGGGGGGAGGGAGGAAAAGGAAGGCCTCCCCAACGAGGGAGGCCGAAGGGTCCAAGAAGGGAAAAATTCTTTCCCCGGACTGCTCTGCCAACGCCAGTGACGACGACGAGGACTGGCCTCCAATGGCCAAGCCCCTGGCGAGATCGTAAGTATCCGGACTCCCGAATAACTTCATGGTTTTTCTTTTTTGCCATGCAATGTATTTCTAATGCCGCATACAACCCTGCAGTCCGCCCAAGGATGATCTTCCCGCTTCGTCGAGCGGGTCCTTAGGTGCGTCGGATATGGATTCTCTTCCGACCGCCTCCACCCCCCGTGATGCGGACGATGCCGAGGTGGGATCCCAGGAAGGGACCCACCAGGAGGAGGAGGCCCCGGAGGTGTCGCAAGACAACCTCCCGGACATTGCACCGGACTCGGCCCCGGAACCCATAGTGGCTCCGGAGTCCGGCGGGCGGCCCCTTTGTAAGAAGGGCAAGACCGCGATGCTGGCAGCCTCCGTCCAACCGGAGGCGCCGGATAGCTTGCTGGAGGCGCTCAATGGCGCCTCCATCGAAGAGGAACACCGCACTGTTATGAGTGCGGTGATTCAGAAGGTTCAGCTCGCCAAGAGCGGGTTGACCGAAGCCTGCAGCAGCCTTCTAACAGGCTTTGAGGTAAGAATTTTGATATATGTAAAATAGTACCGCATAGACAGTAGCCCCTGATGCTCGGTTCGGTGTTCGGAAAGAAAATCCGGACTGAGGATCCAAAAAGATATACGCAGGAGTCATAAAAAATATGTCAATATGGGATTGCAGGCTGCGCTGTTGACCTCTGCCGCACTGACTGCGGAGGTCAATACTGTGAAGCAAAGCCTCGAGCGGTCCAAGAATGAGCTCGGCCGTGCCAAGAAGCAGCTTGAGGACAAGGAAGGTGAGTAACACCTTAGTAAAATTGTACCTTACAGAAAAGGATTTTGGTTGCAAGAAGAATGACAAAGATAACATGGGTATTGCAGGGGCCACTAACGAGGCGGCTACCCTGAAGGAGGCGGTGGCCACGGCCGAACGTAATGCGGCCGCGGAGCGCACCGAGCGAGAGAAGCAGGAGGCGCGAGTGGCGGAGGTACAGCAAGAGCTCCAGGATCTCGTGAAAAAACATGAGAGCCTGGAGCGTGACTCGAAGACTCGAGAGTCTGAGCTTGCAACGGCTCTTGAGAGTGCCAAAGCCGCTAAGGCCGAAGCCTACAAGGCCCTCCAAGAAATCGAGGCGTTGAAGAAAATAGCAGCGTGTAAGGCATTTTTCATGCAAAGTAAGCATGTGAGTGTTAATTACCTGTTGCTTACCCGAATTCGGAGCTCTCCGGGAGCGTTCACAGATCTTCCTCGCAGCGTGTCCGATGCTGCCGTGTTCAACCGGGCTGAGGAGGGGAGCTCGACGGAGAAGGTCTTCTGGTCTCTGTATGCTGAGGCCGGACATCCGGTTCCCCTTAGCGACCAGCTGAAGCAGCTGGTCGAGCTCCACAAGGCGGCCGAACAGGCCATGAAGGGCCTCATTGTTCGGCTGTGGCCGAAGGAGGCCATGCCTGGGAGCTACTTCGGCCTGGTGCGGCGGCTGGTGGATGTGTGTCCATGGGTTGAAGTCATCAAGCACTCCGCCTGTATTGAAGGTGCCCGTCGGGCCCTTGCCCGCGCAAAGGTGCACTGGGGCAAGATGGATTCTTAGAAGCTTGTGACGGACGCACCACCGCAGGGCAAGGAGTATCGTACTCCCAAGATGTATTATAAGACTGTGCTGAAGGGTGCCCGCACTATTGCGGGTGAGTGCTCCAAAGATGTAATATTTGAGTAGACTC
>NW_021311938.1:0-1196 GCF_002162155.2 Triticum dicoccoides
AACAAGTTTGTAACAGGATGCTCTACAATGTTGATTAGGTGCATTACTATTGCTATATGGAGCAGCAATTTACTATTGCTATATGCTCTAGTTTGTATCAATGTGATTGTAGTTTTTCTTGTCATCAAGTTTAGTTGATGTTTATTTAAATATAGCTTATATGATCAGCCACTCTATGTATGATTGTGGCTTGAAGGTTCTGGAAGAACGTTTTTCCTTCAAATTCTATCTGGTGGCATTGTCCTAGACTCCCTAGTTGTGTTGTTAATTGTGCTTCTATTAAAAGAATTGGGAGTTACTCACTGTACTAGAACTCTGTAGGTTGAATTTTGGTTAACTAATACTGACGTTATGAGAATGTAAGCACCTATTATTGCTACTGATATCATTGGCTCATTGCTGCCTTTGTGCAATGCAGAACTGTTAAGAGTGATTTGGAGGATTCAAGATTTTGTGAAGCTCTTTTGACATTTAAAACTCAGAACTGAAGGTACTTAATAAACTCAAAAGCATTGATGATAACTCTTGTTGCCTAGAAACAGAGGTAGTTTACATATTGCATTGCTGGTGTTTGTTTATGTTCAGAGTTTAAGCATGTGTAGTGTAGTGTAGTGTACTGAGGTCTGAACCATTGCACGATGTAGTGTAGTGTAGTGAGCTCTGAACCATGTTTAGTGTTGAGTACTTCAAGTTTACTGAACCTATTCATTTTTGTGGACTTAGTGAACATGATAATACAAGCCAGATGCTCTATTTTTAATTAACAGTAATCCATGATCAGCAACAGTTTCTTTCACTATTTTTCAGTTAACAGCAATCCATGATTTTTTTTCAGCTAAAACTATTCATGATTTTTTGCTGGGTGACCTATTAGATCTGGAATGGAAGCTCACATAAGTTGAGCTAATTTTTGTCCATATGAAAGCAGAGGACCATATGGTCTGTGGCCTTTTCATCCATATGAAAGTAGAGGCACATTGTGGTGCTAGTTTTCTGGGTTTTGTCTCCGACCATCGTGTCGTGATGATTTTGCAGGTACCCCGAGAGGCCCTTGAGTTTGCCGGAATGTCGATTAACTTCCGTTCCGGAAAATTCGGGTACTCCATATGTCTTATTTTCAGCAAAGGTCATGCTGAAATTTTCTGTGAATTTTAGCATGACTTTGCTAAAAATCGGACATATGGGGTACTTGCTAC
>NW_021311939.1:0-2026 GCF_002162155.2 Triticum dicoccoides
CTGGGTCTTCTAGACGCCATTGAAAGTATCATTATGGGTATGTTTTAGGTTGTTTTCCTATTGAAACATGCCTACATTTTCAGTGTATTTCATTTTGAGTTGTAATGTGTATTGACTCTTTCGATTTGCATCAAAAGAATTCTTTCCTTAAGACTTCGCCACACCTTAATTTTTTTCCGTCCTCCGCCTCTGGAGGTAGAGCAGTGCAGACCCAAGCTCCAGCAATATCTTCATCCTAAAGTAGCACTTGCATTTAACATATATATAATATATAGCCAGTTTTATGATGTGTTACGCTACATAAAAAAAATAGGTACCTCATTGGCCACGTGAGGAAGGTGCCCTGCTTGCCACGGAGATGGATGTCGAGGCTGCGGTTGGGCATGAGCTCGTAGACCAGCAACAGCTCCTCGCGGTCATGGCACCAGCCGAGGAGCTGCACAAGGTTCCGGTGACGCAGCCTCCTTATCACCTTGATCTCTGACCTGTACTCCCTCTCTCCTTGCATGGAAGACTCCTCATGCTTGGAGTTGGAGAATCTCTTTATGGCAACTCCTAGACCAGCTGGCTCTCCTCTCAGATAGCCTCGGTATACAGCGCCGACGCCACCTTGCCCAAGCTTCTCGTCCGCGGCGAAGTTCCTCGTGGCTTCCACCAACTCCTGGTATGGGAACCATCTTGGCCCCATCCTCATCGCTATCTCCGTCATCGGCTTGCCTTCACATTCTAAGTCTGTGTAGTTATCCTCGGTCTCCATCATGTTCCCATGACGTCGGTGGCGCAATACGAGTGTTGCCGCAACAGCGAAGAGGAGCACAAGGAACATTGTGGTACCGATGGCTGCTCGGCAATAACTCTAGAACCTGGGCCTCGCCCTGGTGGTGGTGGTGGTGGTGGTGGTGGTGGTGGTGGGGCCTGTGGTTCCAACGAAGAGTTGAAGGACCAAGAGTGTAACTGATGCACTTCCGCGGACGTGGACGTGGACGCGGAGAAGCCAACGGAGACCTGCTCCGGCAGTGCACTCTTGAGGTCAACCTCGAAGCTAAGCCAGTAAATCCTGCCTCTCGGCCGGCCATATTTATCATCACCAAGCCATACTGTCATATTTAAGATGCTGGAAACGCCATCGTACTCGATCTCGGCGGTCAGGTTGTCCATGAGGTCAAAGCTCTCTAGGGACAATGTTTCCATCGATACTAGGGAGTTGACGTCTATGCCAATGTGGTCATAGCTGGTCGGGGTCAGGCACATCTGTATTATTGAAAGTGTCGAACTCTACCGCCACGAACCGGCTGTCACCGAGGCCAGCTCGCCTGGGCTCTGGTCGGTGAGGCCGAGGATGTAGCTGGGGCAGTTGGCCGGCATGCTAGATTGAGCGGTGTGGAAAAAGGCCATGCCCTGCCCCTTGTTGTTTATGTCACCTACAATGGCGAACGTGAAGCGCGTGGTGAAGCTGTCCACCTCGCCTGTCGCCTTGTCCCAGAGCAACATCGGCTGGGCGTTGTACCATGCCCGACCATTGCTGCCTTCGATACCATTGTGCCTATTGGCGTTGATGTCGATCCATCCGACGTTGAAGGATGCGTCGCCTTCGATCTTGATGTTGTTTCCGTCTGTTGAGCTGAAGGAGGAGTAATCAAAGGACAAGGTGATGTGCACATAGCTATCTTAGAAACGTCTACGAATATTACACGGCAATTTAGTAACCAGGTACTTTCGTTCTTTTGGATATATTATTTAACAAATAGAACTATGATATTACACTCATGTTGTGATTTATTTGTACCCAGAAACGAATGGACCAGAGAGTCAACAAGAGATGCTCACTTAGAGATGAAAGATGGAGATGCATGTTCGTTCACAAGAAGAAAAAGTAATTGCATGAACGTGTTTCCCACCAATTCATCCAACATGCATGCAACGTGGTCCATAACGTCCAAGTGCGCAAGACCACACAAGTTTTGGACTTTGCTCCTAGGATCCAAACCAGCCACGCACGTGGGTCCAAGACCTTATTTTTTGGTGC
>NW_021311941.1:0-1605 GCF_002162155.2 Triticum dicoccoides
AACTAGCTATCTAGCCTAGTACAAATACTTTTACACTATAGTTGAACCAGATCTATAAGCTAGTTCAAATAATTTTACACTAAAGTTGAACTAGCTCTATAAGCTAGTTGAAATAATTTTACACTAGAGTTGAACTAGCTCTATGGCCTAGTACAAATAATTTTACACTAGAGTTGAACTAGCTCTATAAGCTAGTTCAAATAAATTTACACTAGAGTTGAACTAGCTCCATAGCCTAGTACAAATAATTTTACACTAGAGTTGAAGTAGCTTTATAAGCTAGTTCAAATAATTTTACACTAGAGTTGAACTAGCTCTATAGCCTAGTAGAAATAATTTTACTCTAGAGTTGAACTAGCTCTATAAGCTAGTTAAAATAATTTTACAATAGAGTTGACCTAGCTCTATAACCTAATACAAATGATTCTACACTAGAGTTGAAATAGTTCTATAGCCTATTACAAATGAGTTTACACTAGAGTTGAACTAGCTCTATAAGCTAGTTTAAATAATTTTACACTAGAGTTCAACTAGCTCTTTAGCCTAGTACAAATAATTTTACACTAGAGTTGAACTAGCAATATAAGATAGTTAAAATAATTTTACACTAGAGATGAACTAGCTCTATAGCCTAGTACAAATAATTTTACACTAGAGTTGAGCTAGCTCTATAGCCTAGTACAAATAATTTTACACTAGAGTTGAACTAGCAATATAAGATAGTTGAAATAATTTTACACTAGAGTTGCAATAGCTCGATAGCCAAGTACAAATAATTTTACACTACAGTTGAGCTAGCTCTATAAGCTAGTTCAAATAATTTTACACTACAGTTGAACTAGCTCTATAAGCTAGTTCAAATAATTTTACACCGGAGTTGAACTAGCTCTATAAGCTAGTACAAATAATTTTACACTAGAGTTGAACTAGCTCTTTAGCCTAGTACAAATAATTTTACACTAGAGTTGAACTAGCAATATAAGATAGTTGAAATAATTTTACACTAGAGTTGCAATAGCTCTATAGCCTAGCACAAATAATTTTACACTAGAGTTGAGCTAGCTATAAAACATAGTTCAAATAATTTTACACTACAGTTGAGATAGCTCTATAAGCTAGTTGAAATAATTTTACACTAGAGTTGAGCTAGCTCTATAAGCTAGTTCAAATAATTTTACACAAGAGTTGAACTAGCTTTATAGCCTAGTACAAATAATTTTACACTAGAGGTGAACTAGCTCTATAAGCTAGTTAAAATAATTTTACAATAGAGTTGACCTAGCCCTATAGCCTAATACAAATGATTTTACACTAGAGTTGAACTAGTTCTATAGCCTACTTCAAATAATTTTACACTAGAGTTGAACTAGCTCTATAAGCTAGTTGAATTAAATTTTTCACTAGAGTTGCACTAGCTCTATAGCCTAGTACAAATAATTTGACACTAGCATTATACCCTATTACAAATGATTTTACACTAGAGTTGAACTAGCTCTATAGCCTACTACAAATAATTTTACACTAGAGTTGAACTAGCACTATAAGGTAGTTCAAATAATTTTACACTAGAGTTGAACTAGCTCTATAGCCTAGAACAAATAATTT
>NW_021311942.1:0-1077 GCF_002162155.2 Triticum dicoccoides
CTATCGGAGAGAAGAGGGGGGAGAAACAGTAAATACATAGCAAGCAAGTGCATAACAGGATAACAGGCAGAGCTAGACGTGTTCTACGCGGTAGGAGGTGATACCGGTGAAGGGGGGAAGCATCCGGGAAGTATTCCCGGGGTTCCGTGTTTTCGGGCAGAGGAGCCGGAGGGGGGGGAAAGTTGCGAGTTCGATAGGTTAGGGGGGTGTGGAGGACGAACGGGTTGCGTATCCGGAATCGTCTCGTCGTTCTGAGCAACTTTCATGTTGAAAATATTTTAATCCGAGTTACGGATTAAAAGATATGATTTTTAAAAAATTTTAACAATTTTGGAATTTAATTATTTATTTAATTAATTCGAAAAAATGTATTTATGACGTCAGCATGATGTCATGCTGACGTCAGCAGTCAACAGGGGTTGACTGAGTCAACCCTGACATGTGGGTCCCGTTCGTCAGTGACTGTTAACTAATTACCCTAGTATAGTTTAATTAACAGTAGTTAATTAGGTTAATTAGCCATTATGTTAATTAATCAGGAGTAATTAAATTAATTATTTACTTAATTAATTAATTAAACAATTAATTTTATTCATTTTTAATTTTATTAATTATATTTATTTAATTATTTTATTATTATTGTTTTTTTGTTTTTAATAAAAACGTTCGAGGGTGGGGGCCCCTTGTCATAGGCCCCTAGGCCTAACGGGTGCATGGGCGCACGGGCGCCCGATCCGGATGGAGCCCCAGTGGGCGCGGGCGCTGGAAGTGGCCGCCGGCTCGGCAGTGGCCCGTGGGGCTGGAGGCGGGGCAGCGGACACAGCCGCAGGGGCGACGGCCACGGCGCGAGCGGGCAGGGGTGGTCGCGGTGAGCGCACGGAGAGCACGGGGTTGCGGGCGCGATGAGCGGGATGGCGAGGCGTGCACGGGGCGCACGCGCGTGGTGGCCGCGGCGACGAGCGCCGGGCGCGCGCGGTGGTGCGTCGAGCAGGGGAGGCCGGGGGGTGCGCGACGCGCTGAGCACGAGGGGCTCGGCCCCGTGACCATTTGGTCACCGGAAGGGCGCCGGCGACGAGG
>NW_021311943.1:0-3683 GCF_002162155.2 Triticum dicoccoides
TGATGACCATCATGCGAGTCAGATCTGGACTATTTCGGGACTCTGATTTCCGGTATATGCCAGGATCACTTCCGGGAGCACAAGGGTATCTCCAGGCTATCTATGCTGACCCCACCCAGGAGGATTCACGGACTCGCACCACTGCTGAGATGCTCGAGGATAAGGACCGTGAAAATCGGGCCTTGAGGTTAGAGCTCTTCAATACCCGTGCTGACCACTGGGCCACATTGACTCGGTTCGCACCGGCGGTGCAAGCTGGATATTCGGATATGCGCGATCTCTATCCTGTGAGATCTGCTCTGCCAGACGTGATGGGTTGGCGTGATGTAGGAGGCATCACCCCACCTCGCGGTCCCCGCAGGCCACCGTCTGTTGGTCCAAGACCTCATCCTAGCCCCTATGGTCCACAAGCTCCGCGAGATCGTGTGTTTCCGGATGATCATGTTGAGCTTCCAGGCTATGGAGGTGACTTCTACAAGGACTACTACGGATCGGTCTGAGTTAGTGGTAGTATCACTAGATCGCACTAGCTGTGTCGTCTATCGTCCCGCGTGACTCGTGGGATATGACCTAGTTTGTACTCTTTCCGGAGGTGTAGAAAAATAATGTATAGGAGCTTGGAATGCCTCCGATGAGATGTAATCCTCTTATCACCGTAATAGTACTTTGTTTGGTCTTGTACTAAACCCTGTATGGTGTGTATGACGATGGAATAAAGAAGCAGTTTCTGTATTTACCATGTCATACGGATGATCATCTTGCATTTCGAGTTATTCCTTACATTTTATATCCTATGTCGGAATTTTATCATCCTGATTAAATCATTGTCTTGTTTACCTAGGATGGTCAACACGCGCACTAACCCTGCTCCTCAAGAGCAGGCCGAAGGCAGTGAAGTCAGGGATGCAAATCTGCCTCATCCTCCTTCCCTAGCCGAGGTTATGATGGAAGCTGAGAGAAACAAGCGGGAGACCAACCGTTTGTTGGAGCGTATTGAACAGAACATGGCACACCATCAGAGGACTAACGTGGTGTCACTCAGTGATTTTATCAAATTACATCCACCCACGTTCCACCACTCCGTCGAGCCTCTCGACGCTGATGACTGGCTTTGCAGTATCTCTCACAAACTGCGTTCCGCGCTGGTAGCGGAGGCTGACAAGGTCACCTTTGCTGCTTATCATCTTGAAGGCCCCGCCAGTCTATGGTGGGAGAATTATGGAGCTATGCGCCCAGCGGGCCATGTCACTACTTGGGCTGAATTCAGTGAGGCTTTCCGTGAACATCACATTCCGGAGGGTCTCATGGACCGTAAACGTGAGGAATTTTGCAGTTTCACCCAAGGCCGACTTTCTGTGGATGTTTACAGCAGGGAGTTTGGTAACCTCGCACGATATGCAACTGAGGAAGTGTCTACTGATGCCAAGAAGCAAGCAAGGTTCCGTAAGGGACTTAGTCCTGAGCTTCGCCGTGACCTCCGTCTGCATGAGTGCACATCTTTTCAGAAACTTGTTAACAAAGCCATCAGTGCTGAAACTGGTCAGACTGACTATGATGCAACACGCAAGCATGGCCGTGACATGGGTTCCTCATCCGGTGCTGGTCCTCAGAAGCGCCGCGTGTGGGTGCCCAACACCGCCCTGCCACCCAGGTTCACACCGAGGCCATCTTTCCAGGCGCCTCGCTCTGTTCAACAGTCTGCACCGGCCAAGCCCTATGGGGGTCCAACTAACAATGCTCCTCCACGTACCAGTTCCGTGACTTGTTTCAAGTGTGGGGAATCTGGCCACTATATGCGTGAGTGTCCCCAGACCAACCCCAACCAGTCTGCTAAAGCTGTTGGCCGTGGCAAGCCGACAGGAAAAGTATTCTACGCCAAGCCGGTCACCGCTTCACGTGGCCATGTCAACTGTATCTCGGCCGAAGAAGCTCAAGAGGATCCCAGCGTCGTTCTCGGTACGCTTCTTGTTAATTGCCACCCGGCATCTGTTCTTTTCGATACAGGAGCCTCTCATTCTTTTATATCCGAAAATTATGCTCGTTTGCATAACGTCGCATTCGGTGATATGCCAACCTCTATGGTAATTCAAACTCCGGGATCCAAATGGCAAACTTCTAGAGTAAGCCATGGAAATGAAATCCAAGTCGACAGACTTGTTTTCCTCGCGTCTTTGATAGCCCTTAAATCTTCAGATATTAATATCATTCTGGGTATGGACTGGATGTCGGCTCATCATGCCCAAATTGATTGCTTCTCTAGGACTGTTCAACTCACTCACCCTTCGGGCAAGATAGTCAATGTCTTAACCCGAATAGCCAAGCGACAATTATATTCTCTTAACGCCAGCCCTTTGCCAGACCTTGAGGACGTTCCGGTAGTCCGTGACTTCCCGGATGTCTTCCCAGAGGAATTGCTAGGTGTTCCACCTGACAGGGATGTTGAGTTCGTAATAGACCTCATCCCAGGAACCGTTCTGATTGCTAGAAGACCTTATAAGATGGCACCACTAGAACTAGCCGAGCTTAAGAAACAACTTGATGAGTCCTTGAAAAAGGGTTTCATCCGACCTAGCTCATCTCCGTGGGCTTGCCCCGTCCTATTCGTCAAGAAGAAGGATGGTACGGACCGGATGGTTGTAGATTACCGAGCTGTCAATTTGGTCACAATCAAGAACAAATATCCGCTCCCCAGGATCAACGACCTGTATGATCAGCTCGCTGGATCCTCAGTCTTCTCCAAGATGGATTTGAGGTTGGGCTACCATCAAATTAAAATCAGAAACGGGGACATTCCTAAAACGGCCTTTGTTACTCGTTATGGCCAATACGAGTACACCGTCATGTCCTTCGGATTAACCAACGCTCCAGCCACCTTTTCTCGGTTAATGAACTCAATCTTCATGGAGTATTTGGATAAATTCGTCGTAGTTTATCTCGATGATATACTCATCTACTCCAAGAACGAGGAAGAACATGCCGAACATTTAAGGCTAGTGTTGAAGAAACTTCGAGAGCATCGCCTTTATGCCAAATTTTCTAAATGTGAATTCTGGTTGTCAGAAGTGACCTATCTGGGTCATGTAATATCTGGTAAAGGTATTGCTGTTAACCCTGAGCGAGTTCAAGCCGTCCTTAATTGGACTCCACCCGAATCGGTCAAGCAAGTTCGGAGTTTTCTGGGCTTAGCGAGCTATTGTCGTAGCTTTGTCGAGAACTTCTCCAAAGTTGCCAAACCTCTAACCGAACTCCTCAAGAAAGATAAGAAGTTCGAATGGACTCCACAATGTGAACACAGCTTTCAGGAACTGAAAAGACGCCTGACCTCTGCTCCCGTACTGGTACCGCCAGACTTCTCCAAGGACTTTGTTATCTACTGCGACGCCTCGCGACAAGGACTAGGTTGCATTCTCATGCAAGATCGACACGTAATTGCCTACGCTTCACGGCAATTGCACCCACATGAGGAGAATTATCCTACTCATGATCTAGAGCTTGCAGCCGTAGTCTATGCACTCAAGACCTGGCGACATTACCTCCTCGGTAACCGTTGCGAAATATTCACTGATCACCAAAGTCTGAAGTACATCTTCACCCAACCGGATCTGAATCTCAGGCAAAGACGTTGGGTTGAGTTGATCACAGACTTCGACTTAGGAATAACCTACACCCCAGGGAAAGCCAAC
>NW_021311944.1:0-2315 GCF_002162155.2 Triticum dicoccoides
GAGTGGCAAGAGCCTAAGCTTGGGGATGCCCATGGCACCCCCAAGATAATCCAAGGATACCAAAAAAACTCAAAACTTGGGGATGCCCCGGAAGGCATCCCCTCTTTCGTCCACTTCCATCGGTAATTTACTTGGAGCTATATTTTTATTCACCAACATGATATGTGTTTTGCTTGGAGCGTCTTGTATTATTTGTGTCTTTGCTTGTTAGTTTACCACAAGCATCCTTGCTGTACACATCTTTTGAGAGAGCCATACATGATTTGGAATTTGTTAGAATACTCTATGTGCTTCACTTATATCTTTTCAGCGTGATAATTTTTGCTCTAGTACTTCACTTAGATCTTTTAGAGCACGGTGGTGGATTTGTTTTAAAGAAACTATTTGATATCTCATGCTTCACATAGATTATTTTGAGAGTCTTTAATAGCATGGTAATTTTCTTAATGTTAAAATACTTGGTGTTCAAGATATGTGAAACTTTCTTTTGAGTGAGTTGAATACTAAGATAAGTTTGATGCTTGATAATTGTTTTGAGATATGGAGGTGATAATACCATAGTCATGCTAGTTGGGTGATTATGAATTTGAGAAATACTTGTGTTGAAGTATGCAAATCCCGTAGCATGCACGTATGGTTAAAGTTATGTAACAAATTTGAAACATGAAGTGTACCTGGCTTGTGCATCCTTATGAGTGGCGGTCGGGGATGAGCGATGGTCTTTTCCTACCAATCTACCCCCCTAGGAGCATGCGCATAGTAATTGAATTTTTGATGACTTCTAAATGTTTGCAATAAGTATGAGTTCTTTTGACTAATGTTGAGTCCATGGGTTATACGCACTCTCACCTTTCCGCCATTGCTAGCCTCTTCGGTACCGTGCATTGCCCTTTCTCACCTTGAGAGTTGGTGCAAACTTCGCCGGTGCATCCAAACCCCGTGTTACGATACGCTCTATCACACATAAACCTCCTTATATCTTCCTCAAAACAGCCACCATACCTACCTATTATGGCATTTCCATAGCCATTCCGAGATATATTGCCATGCAACTTTCACCATCATCATCATGACATGCATTACTTTTGTCATATTGCCATTGCATGATCTTGTAGTTAACATCGTATTTGTGGCAAAGCCACCATGCATTATTTTTCATACATGTCACTCTTGATTCATTGCACCATCCCGGTACACCGCCGGAGGCTTTCATATAGAGTGATATCTTGTTCTAAGTTTCGAGTTGTAATCCTTGTGTTGTAATTAATAGAAATGTGATGATCATTAGAGCATTGCCCAAATAAATAAAAAAGAGAAGGCCAAAAGAAAAAAAAGGAAAGGCCCAAAAAAAATTATTATAAAAAGGGCAATGCTACTATCTCTTTTTCCACACTTGTGCTTCAAAGTAGCACTTTGTTCTTCATGTAGTGAGTCTCATATATTGTGCTTCAAAGTAGCACCTTGTTCTTCATGTAGTGAGTCTCATGTGTTATCACTTTCATATACTAGTGGGAATTTTTCATTATATAACTTGGCTTGTATATTCCTACGATGGGCTTCCTCAAAATGCCCTAGGTCTTCATGAGCAAGCAAGTTGGATGCACACCCACTAGTTTTCTTTTGTTGAGCATTCATAGCTCTAGTGCATCCGTTGCATGGCAATCCCTACTCCTCATGTTGACATCAATTGATGGGCATCTCCATAGCCCGTTGATTAGCCTCGTCAACGTGAGACTTTCTCCTTTTTTTGTCTTCTCCACACAATCCCCATCATCATATTCTATTCCACCCATAGTGCTATATCCATGGCTCACGCTCATGTATTGCGTGAAGGTTGAAAAAGTTTGAGATTATTTAAGTATGAAACAATTCCTTGGCTTGTCATCGGGGGTATAGAAGTTGGGAACATCTTTGTGTGACGAAAATGAAGCATAGCCTAACTATATGATTTTGTAGGGATGAACTTTCTTTTGCCATGTTATTTTGAGAAGACATGATTGCTTTGATTAGTACGCTTGAAGTATTATTATTTTTGTGCCAATATGAACTTTTGTCTTGAATCTTTCGGATCTGAATATTCATATCACAATTAAGAAGATTTACATTGAAATTATGCCAAAGTATCACTCTGCATCAAAAATTCTTTTTTATCATTTACCTACTCGAGGACGAGCAGGAATTAAGCTTGGGGATGCTTCATACGTCTCCAACGTATCTATAATTTTTTATTGCTCCATGCTACTTTATCTACTGTTCTGGACTATATTGGGCTTTATTTTTCACTTTTATATTACTTTTGGGACTAACCTATTAAC
>NW_021311945.1:0-520 GCF_002162155.2 Triticum dicoccoides
AATTCATTAAAAATAACACTTCCGTTTTTATAACTATCATTTTTTTTTATGATTTCTTCTTTTATTGAAGGCATAATCATAATTCCTCGAAAATTTAAATTAGGCATTAAAGAAATAATTTTTGCTAATTTTTTATAATTTTTTATGCATATACCATTTTTGTTTATTTCATCAGAAATATTTATTTGCATCAAAACATTCATTGGAAATACACTTTTTGCTCTGTACTTATTAAGTAAAATTGCTATTTTTTCACGGTCTACAGTTTGACACCAATCGAAATTTTCTGCAATAATTTTTGTTTTATTTGATTGTACTTTTCCAATAAAATGCCAAATAATATTTTTATATTTTTTTAATTTTTGAATTTTATTGATTCCTTCTTGAACATAATTTTCTCCGAATTCATATATTCCAGATGATATTACTAGTTTCATTTTGTCAATTTCTTGATTTTTACTTACTGCTATTATTTTTACTTTTTTTAAAGGATTGTTGTTTTTCTTTAAAAAAGTTTTAA
>NW_021311946.1:0-868 GCF_002162155.2 Triticum dicoccoides
TTGGCCGATTCTGGCCCGTTTCATGGACTACCACTCACTATTTCGGGGTCCCGGAGTGGTTTCCATGGTTAACGAACCCTGTGGTGCATTTACGAGTCAGTCATCAACACTGTCAGTTTTGGCCAATTCTGGCCCATTTCTTGGATTATTACTCACTGTTTTGGGGTCCCGAAGCGATTTCCATAGTTGTTGAACCCCAAGGTGCGCTTACGTATCGGTCATCAACACTGGCAGTTTTGGCCGATTTTGGGCCGTTTCATGGACTATTACTCACTGTTTTGGGGTCCCGAAGTGGTTTCCATGGTTAACGAACCATGTGGTGCGTTTATGTGTCGGTCATCAACACTGACAGTTTAGGCCGATTCTGGCCCGTTTCTTTGATTATTACTCATTGTTTTTGGGTAACGAAGCAATTTCCATAATTGTTGAACCCCAAGGTCCGCTTATGTGTCGGTCATCCACACTGGCAGTTTTGGCCAATTGTGGCCCATTTCATGGACTATTACTCATTGTTTTGGGGTCCTGGAGTGGTTTCCATGGTTAACGAACCCTGTGGTGCGTTTATGTGTCGGTCATCAACACTCGCAGTTTTGGCCGATTCTGACCCGTATCTTGGATTATTACTCACTGTTTTGGGGTCCCGAAGAGATATCCATAGTTGTTGAAGCCCAAGGTGCGCTTACGTGTCGGTCATCAAGACTGGCAGTTTTGGCCGATTCTGGCCCGTTTCATGGACTACCACTCACTATTTCGGGGTCCCGGAGTGGTTTCCATGGTTAACGAACCCTGTGGTGCGTTTACGTGCCGGTCATCAACACTGGCAGTTTTGGCCAGTTCTGGCCCATTTCTTGGATTATTACTCACTGTT
>NW_021311946.1:1008-1563 GCF_002162155.2 Triticum dicoccoides
GATTTTGGGCCGTTTCATGGACTATTACTCACTGTTTTGGGGTCCCGAAGTGGTTTCCATGGTTAACGAACCATGTGGTGCGTTTATGTGTCGGTCATCAACACTGACAGTTTAGGCCGATTCTGGCCCGTTTTCTTTGATTATTACTCATTGTTTTCAGGTAACGAAGCAATTTCCATAATTGTTGAACCCCAAGGTCCGCTTATCTGTCGGTCATCCACACTGGCAGTTTTGGCCAATTGTGGCCCATTTCATGGACTATTACTCATTGTTTTGGGATCCTGGAGTGGTTTCCATGGTTAACGAACCCTGTGGTGCGTTTATGTGTCGGTCATCAACACTCGCAGTTTTGGCCGATTCTGACCCGTATCTTGGATTATTACTCACTGTTTTGGGGTCCCGAAGAGATTTCCATAGTTGTTGAAGCCCAAGGTGCGCTTACGTGTCGGTCATCAAGACTGGCAGTTTTGGCCGATTCTGGCCCGTTTCATGGACTACCACTCACTATTTCGGGGTCCCTGAGTGGTTTCCATGGTTAACGAACCCTGTGGTGCG
>NW_021311946.1:10344-11056 GCF_002162155.2 Triticum dicoccoides
TTTCCATAGTTGTTGAACCCCAAGGTGCGCTTACGTGTCGGTCATCAACACTGGCAGTTTTGGCCAATTTTGGGCCGTTTCATGGACTATTACTCACTGTTTTGGGGTCCCGAAGTGGTTTCCATGGTTAACGAACCATGTGGTGCGTTTATGTGTCGGTCATCAACACTGACAGTTTAGGCCGATTCTGGGCCGTTTCTTTGATTATTACTCATTGTTTTCGGGTAACGAAGCAATTTCCATAATTGTTGAACCCCAAGGTCCGCTTATGTGTCGGTCATCCACACTGGCAATTTTGGCCAATTGTGGCCCATTTCATGGACTATTACTCATTGTTTTGGGGTCCTGGAGTGGTTTCCATGGTTAACGAACCCTGTGGTGCGTTTATGTGTCGGTCATCAACACTCGCATTTTTGGCCGATTCTGACCCGTATCTTGGATTATTACTCACTGTTTTGGGGTCCCGAAGAGATTTCCATAGTTGTTGAAGCCCAAGGTGCGCTTACATGTCGGTCATCAAGACTGGCAGTTTTGGCCGATTCTGGCCCGTTTCATGGACTACCACTCACTATTTCGGGGTCCCGGAGTGGTTTCCATGGTTAACGAACCCTGTGGTGCGTTTACGTGTCGGTCATCAACACTGGCAGTTTTGGCCAGTTCTGGCCCATTTCTTGGATTATTACTCACTGTTTTGGGGTCCCGGAGCGATTTC
>NW_021311947.1:0-1094 GCF_002162155.2 Triticum dicoccoides
ATGTGAACAGGGTTCCCGAGATACCTAACGGGTATTCGGTACACCCGGCCACGTACCTACCGCATCACAGCCCACCCCTACGGTCAGCGCTGTCCACGGCCTCCAGTAGGCTACAAACACCCGAAACTACTTGCAACTCCTGGACGGAGAACTAGGGTGAATAAGAAGCCGAGAGGGTCCATTGGTTTCGGGCCCAATGCATGGTAGTAGCTGATTCTTAAATCACACATACAGATCTCAGTGCTTAAGGTCGGCTTCAATGAAACAACCCACCATGTACTCCTACATGGCCTCTCATCGATACCTTTACCAAATCGTGTTCACCGCACCACTCTCATTACCGACATAATCATTTCACTCCAGCCCATCACCCCGATGAACCAGACCTGACACGACTCTAAGCATAGCAGGCATAGCAAGGTAGGAACAACACATACATATGGCTCAAGCAACTCCTACACATGCTAGTGGGTTTCATCTAGTTACTGTGGCAATGAAAGGTCATGCAGAGGAAATGGGTTCAACTACCGTAGCACACAGTAGTTTCAATCGCGTTGTCTTAATGCAGTAAAAGAGAGCAGGAGCGAGAACATGGGATTGTATCGATATGATCAAATGGTTGGTTGCTTGCCTGATGGTTCGATGCACGGATACGGTTCTTCGTTAGGGTAATCACGGTACTCCTCGGGGACAGAACCTGTCGCAAAGGGCATCGATACACAAGCATCACCAAACAATGTGCAACAATATGATGCATGCATGAAACATAGCAATATGAGTGTATTGGGCTAATGCAACTAAAGTCAGAAGGGTTTGAACAAATTTGAATCAAAGATTCAAATTCTAAATTCAAATATGCCCTTTTAAAGTGCCTTTTCTTGTTCTGCTTAAAACATCAATTTAACTTGTTTGATCATGCATGAAAATAGTACAGATGGATAGATTGGATTTTTCTGATCATTTTTCATATATGATTTGTCCAATTTGGAGTTACAGAATAAAAGTTATGAATTTTTGAAGTTTAAATAATATTCTGGAATTTCCTGATTTAATTTAAATCCAGAAAATCAATTACTGCGTCAGCCTGACGTCAG
>NW_021311948.1:0-1021 GCF_002162155.2 Triticum dicoccoides
CCGTGAGGGGAGGCACACCCCGGAGACGCGTGCCGGGTGTTTGCAACCGCCACAACACTTCCAGACTTGTGAGAGGCCGCCCACGCAAGATTTGGCGGCATGCTAGCCCCCGGAGGACGTCGGCCACAGTAGTAGACGCGCGAAGAGCAATCTGCGTAGAGGGAATTTTTCGGATACTTCTCCATCACCAAAAATTATGAAAAATTACCATCGTTCCTATACCACATGTGCCCACGTCATGCAAAAAAACTCATGATTTTATCGCGCTCCGAGTATTTAATAATATCCACGCCGCATCGTTACCGCAGAACGTCTAATACCGTGTCATCACCGTCCGTGAGGGGGGCCACACCCCGGAGACGCGTGCCGCCTCTTCGGACATGCCACCACACCATCCCGCATGTATGAGGGCCCGGTGCGACGCTCCGGTGGCATTGCTAACACCCAGGGGCCCCGTCCCGCCTAACCTTGTAGCGTTTGACCACGGGATCTAGCCCTTTGACTTTGCACGGACGGGCTTTGAGCAGTGGACCTCCCCACCTTGTTGTGTTAGGTCAGCCCATAGGAACACTTTGGAGGAACATCTGGGCCAGTACCACAGAAATATCCCCTCCGTGTAGACCCGACGCGTCCGTTTCCCCCCTCCAAGTGCCAACGGCGGTGCCGTCCGTGAGGGGGGGCACACCCCGGAGACGCGTGCCGGGCGTTTGCAACCGCCACAACACTTCCAGACTTGTGAGAGGCCGCCCACGCAAGATTTGGCGGCATGCTAGCCCCCGGAGGCCGCCGGCCACAGTCGTAGACGCGCGAAGAGCAATCCGCGTAGAGGGAATTTTTCGGAAATTTCTGCATCACCAAAAAATATGAAAAATTACCATCATTCCTATAGCACATGTGCCCACGTCGTGCAAAAAAACTCATGATTTTATCGCGCTCCGAGTATTTAATAATATTCACGCCAAATCGTTACCGCAAAACATCTACTACCGTGTCATCGCCGTCCGTGAGGGGAGGCACACCC
>NW_021311949.1:0-1181 GCF_002162155.2 Triticum dicoccoides
TTGTTGCATGTTTTACGTGGCTGCTACGGGCTTAAGTAAGAACCAATCTCACCTACGCATCAAAACCACAACGATAGTTTGTCAAATAGACTCCGTTTTAACCTTCGCAAGGACCGGGCGTAGCCATACTTGGTTCAACTAAAGTTGGAGAGACAGTCGCCCGCAAGCCATCTCTGTGCAAAGCACGTCGAGGGAACCGGTCTCGCGTAAGCGTACGCGTAAGGTTGGTCCGGGTCGTCTCGTCCAACAATACCGCCGAACCAAAGTATGACATGCTGGTAGGCAGTATGACTTGTATCGTCCACAACTCACTTGTGTTCTACTCGTGCATATAACATCAACATAAATAACCTAGGCTCTGATACCACTGTTGGGTTTCGTAGTAATTTCAAAAAAAAATTCCTACGCACACGCAAGATCATGTGATGCATAGCAACGAGGGGAGAGTATTGTCTACGTACCCAACGCAGACCGACTGCGGAAGCGATGACACGACGTAGAGGAAGTAGTCGTACGTCTTCTCGATCCAACCGATCAAGTACCGAAACTACGGCACCTCCGAGTCCGAGCACACGTTCAGCTCGATGACGATCCCCGGACTCCGATCCAGCAAAGTGTCGGGGAAGAGTTTCGTCAGCACGACGGCGTGGTGACGATCTTGATGAACTACAGCAGCAGGGCTTCGCCTAAACTCCGCTACAGTATTATCGAGGAATATGGTGGCAGGGGGCACCGCACACGGCTAAGGAATAGATCACGTGGATCAACTTGTGTCAACTTGTGTCTTTGGGGTGCCTCTACCTCAGTATATAAAGGAGCCAAGGGGGGAGGGGGCGCCGGCCAAGAGAGAGAGGCGCAGGAGGAGTCCTACTCCTACCGGGAGTAGGACTCCCCCCCCAATCCTATTCCAACTAGGATTCCCAAGGGGGAAAGAGGGAGAGGGGTGGCCGGCCACCTCTCCTAGTCCTAATAGGACTAGGGGAAGGGGGGAGGCGCGCAGCCCCCTTGGGCTGCCCCTTTCTCCTTTCCACTAAGGCCCATGAAGGCCCATATGGCTCCCGGGGGGTTCCGGTAACCTCCCGGTAACCCGGTAAAATCCCGATTTCACCCGGAACACTTCCGATGTCCAAACATAGGCTTCCAATATATCAATCTTTATGTCTCGACCATTTCGAGACTCC
>NW_021311950.1:0-1110 GCF_002162155.2 Triticum dicoccoides
TAACGAGTAACAAAGGCCGTTTTAGGAATGTCCCCGTTTCTGATTTTGATTTGATGGTAGCCCAACCTCAAATCCATCTTGGAGAAGACTGAGGATCCAGCGAGCTGATCATACAGGTCGTTGATCCTGGGAAGCGGGTATTTGTTCTTGATTGTGACCAAATTGACAGGTCGGTAATCTACAACCATCCGGTCCGTACCATCCTTCTTCTTGACGAATAGGACGGGGCAAGCCCACGGAGATGAGCTAGGTCGGATGAAACCCTTTTTCAAGGACTCATCGAGTTGTTTCTTAAGCTCGGCTAGTTCTAGGGGTGCCATCTTATAAGGTCTTCTAGCAATCGGAACGGTTCCTGGAATGAGGTCTATTACAAACTCAACATCCCTGTCAGGTGGAACACCTGGCAATTCCTCTGGAAAGACATCCGGAAAGTCACGGACTACCGGAACGTCCTCAAGGTCTGGCAAAAGGCTGGCGTTAAGAGAATATAATTGTTGCTTGGCTATTCGGGTCAAGACATTGACTATCTTCCCCGAAGGATGGGTGAGTTGAACAGTCCTAGAGAAGCAATCAATTTTGGCTTGATGAGCTGACATCCAGTCCATACCCAAAATGATATTAATATCTGAAGATTTAAGGGCTATCAAAGACGCGAGGAAAACAAGTCTGTCGACTTGGATTTCGTTTCCATGGCTTACTCTAGAAGTTTGCCATTTGGATCCCGGAGTTTGGATTACCATAGAGGTTGGCATATCACCGAATGCGATGTTATGCAAGCGAGCATAATTTTCAGATATAAAAGAATGAGAGGCTCCTGTATCGAAAAGAACAGATGCCGGGTGGCAATTTACAAGAAGCGTACCGAGAACGACGTTGGGATCCTCTTGAGCTTCTTCGGCAGAGATACAGTTGACATGGCCACGTGAAGCGGTGACCGGTTTAGCATGAAACACTTTCCCTGTCGGCTTGCCACGGCCAACAGCTTTAGCAGATTGATTGGGGTTGGTCTGGGGGCATTCACGCATATAGTGACCAGATTCCCCACACTTGAAACAAGTCACGGAACTGGTACGTGGAGGAGCATTATTGGTTGGACCCCCATAGGGCTTG
>NW_021311951.1:0-1475 GCF_002162155.2 Triticum dicoccoides
GATGCCAGGAATGCCCTTTTGTTCTTGGCTTTCACATGCGTGAGTTACAGCATGCCATCCGGCGAAAACAAGGAGAATAAGGCATATAGCCGCCGGATTTTCTTAAATTTACGGCCAAATGAGATTGCCCGGATCATAGAGCATCTGCAGAAAGGTACGTTTGTCCTTACCAGGGGGGCTAATGTCTATAAGCAACATAATCTCTCGAATTTCCTTCAAAAGGAAGTGCCAATGGGTTCAGAAACTTGTCTGAAAAACAGCGACGAATGATGTTCTTTGACTTCCAGGGGCAAAAAGTCCTGCTTAAGGCCGTATTTGAGGGCACTCCGGGCCTCCTGGCGCAAGCGGGGAGCATTTTTTTGATTCGCGCGCTCGCCGCGAGCAGTTTGAGTACTTGTGGGTCCGACACGGAGTCCGAATGACAAAATTATGACCGTTTTAGTGAACATCTCTCCATTCTATGGCAGTCCTTGAAAGTACTTCATTTTCTCGTGCGCTTTTTGCCTGATTGCCCCAAAATTTCTTGTCCTCTATAGAGGAGATATCGTTTCCACATATATATTGACCGATGCCAGGAATGCCCTTTTGTTCTTGGCTTTCACGCGCATGAGTTAAAGCATGCCATCCGGTGAAAACATGGAGAATAAGGCATATAGCCGCTGGATTTTCTTCAATTTACGGCCAAACGAGATTGCCCGGATCATAGAGCATCTGCAGAAAGGTACGTTTGTCCCTACAAGGGGGGCTAATGTCTATAAGCAACATAATCTCTCGAATATCCTTCAAAAGGAAGTGCCAATGGTTTCAGAAACTTGTCTAAAAAACAACGACGAATGATGTTCTTTGACTTTCAGGGCCAAAAAGTCCTGCTTAAGGCTGTATTTCAGGGCACTCCAGGCCTCCTGGCGCAAGCAGGGAGTATTTTCTGGATTCGCGCGCTCGCCGCGAGCTGTTTGAGTACTTGTGGGTCCGACATGCACTCCGAATGAAAAAATTATGGCCGTTTTAGTGAACATCTCTCCATTCTATGGCAGTCCTTGAAAGTACTTCATTTTCTCGTGCGCTTTTTGCGTGATTGCCCCAAAATTTCTTGTCCTCTATAGAGGAGATATCGTTTCCACATATATATTGACCGATGCCAGGAATGCCCTTTTGTTCTTAGCTTTCACACGCGTGAGTTACAGCATGCCATTCGGCAAAAACAAGGAGAATAAGGCATATAGCCGCTGGATTTTCTTCAATTTACGGCCAAATGAGATTGCCCGGATCATAGAGCGTCTGCAGAAAGGTACGTTTGTCCCTACCAGGGGGGCTAATGTCTATAAGCAACATAATCTCTTGAATTTCCTTCAAAAGGAAGTGCCAATGGGTTCAGAAACTTGTCTGAAAAACAGCGACGAATGATGTTCTTTGACTTCCAGGGGCAAAAAGTCCTGCTTAAGGCCGTATTTGAGGGCACTCCGGGCCTCCTGGCG
>NW_021311952.1:0-1545 GCF_002162155.2 Triticum dicoccoides
TAATTAATTAATTAATTAATTAAACTAATTAAACCAGATTAGATTAACCTAACCACTAATTAAACTAATTGACCCTGTTTAATTAGCCTGCTAGTTAAACAACCAATGACATGTGGGCCCCACACTTAGTTGACCCAGTCAACTGCATAGTTGACTGCTGACGTCAGCATGAATTCAGGCCGACGTCATCATTTACTATTCTGGATAATGTTGGTTTTAAATAATTAATTAAATTACAGAAATTAGTAAAATCTTTAGAAAATCATATCTTTTAATCCGTAACTCGGATTAAATTATTTTCAACATGAAAGTTGCTCAGAACGACGAGACGATTCCGAATACGCAACCCGTTCGTCCGCCACACCCCCCTAACCTATCGAACTCGCAACTTTCCCCCTCCGGCTCCTCTGCTCGAAAACATGGAACCCCGGGAATACTTCCCGGATGCTTCCCCCCTTCACCGGTATCACCTCATACCGCGTTAGAACACGTCTAGCTCTGCCTGTTATCCTGTTATGCACTTGCTTGCTATGTATTTACTGTTTCTCCCCCCTCTTCTCTTCGGTAGACCCCGTGACGATGCTGATGCCCCAGTTCGACTACGGTGTTGGTGACTCGCCCTTCTTGCCAGAGCAACCAGGCAAGCCCCCCCCTTGATCACCAGATATCGCCTATTCTCTTCTATACTGCTTGCATTAGAGTAGTGTAGCCTGTTACTGCTTTCCGTTGATCCTATTCTGATGCATAGCCTGACATTGTTGCTACACCTGTTGATACCTTACCTGCAATCCTAAATGCTTAGTATAGGATGCTAGTTTATCATCATTGGCCCTACATTCTTGTCAGTCTGCCTTGCTATACTATTGGGCCGTGATCACTTGGGAGGTGATCACGGGTATATACTATACATACATACATACTATACAGACGGTGACTAAAGTCGGGTCAGCTCGATGAGTACCCGCAAGTGATTCTGATGAGGGGGCTGAAGGGACAGGTGGCTCCATCCCGGTAGAGGTGGGCCTGGGTTCCCGACGGCCCTCGACTGTTACTTTGTGGCGGAGCGGCAGGGCAGGTTGAGACCACCTAGGAGACAGGCGGGCCTGACCCTGTTCGGCGTTCACGGATACTTAACACGCTTAACGAGATCTTGGTATTTGATCTGAGTCGGCTACGAGCCTATACGCACTAACCATCTACGCGGGAGTAGTTATGGGTATCCCGACGTCGTGGTATCAGCCGAAGCACTTCAGACGTCAGCGACGGAGCGGCGCGCGCCGGATTGGAACGTAAGCCTGCTCTTGTATTAAGGGGGCTAGTTCTGCTTCCGGCCGCCCTCGCAACGTGCAGGTGTGCTATGGGCGATGGGCCCAGACCCCTGTGCGCTTAGGTTTAGACCGGCGTGCTGGCCTCTCTGTTTTGCCTAGGTGGGGCTGCGACGTGTTGATCTTCCGAGGCCGGGCATGACCCAGGAAAGTGTGTCCGGCCAAATGGGATCGAGCGTGTTGGGTTATGTGGTGCACCCCTGCAGGGAAGTTAATCTAT
>NW_021311953.1:0-1390 GCF_002162155.2 Triticum dicoccoides
GAGGATCGACAAAACCTTCCGGCTGCATCATATACAGTTCTTCCTTAAGATGCCCGTTAAGGAATGCTGTTTTGACGTCCATCTGCCATATCTCATAATCATAGTATGCGGCAATTGCTAACATGATTCGGACGGACTTTAGCTTCGCTACGGGAGAGAATGTCTCGTCGTAGTCAATCCCTTGAACCTGTCGATAACCCTTAGCGACAAGTCGAGCTTTATAGATGGTAACATTACCATCCGCGTCCGTCTTCTTCTTAAAGATCCATTTGTTTTCTATCGCTCGCCGATCATCGGGCAAGTCTGTCAAAGTCCATACTTTGTTTTCATACATGGATTCTATCTCGGATTTCATGGCTTCAAGCCATTTGTTGGAATCCGGGCCCGTCATTGCTTCTTCATAGTTCAAAGGTTCATTGTTGTCTAACAACATGATTTCCAGGACAGGGTTGCCGTACCACTCTGGTGCGGAACGTGTCCTTGTGGACCTACGAAGTTCAGCAGTAACTTGATCCGAAGTACCTTGATCATTATCATGGTTTTCCTCTTCAGTTGGTGTGGGCATCACAGGAACGGTTTCCTGTGCTGCGTCACTATCCCGCTCAAGAGGTAGTACTTCATCGAGTTCTACTTTCCTCCCACTTACTTCTTTCGAGAGAAACTCTTTTTCCAGAAAGCATCCGTTCTTGGCAACAAAGCTCTTGCCTTCGGATCTTAAGTAGAAGGTATACCCTACAGTTTCCTTAGGGTATCCTATGAATACGCATTTTTCCGACTTGGGTTCGAGCTTTTCAGGTTGAAGTTTCTTGACATAAGCATCGCATCCCCAAACTTTTAGAAACGACAGCTTAGGTTTCTTTCCAAACCATAATTCATACGGTGTCGTCTCAACGGATTTAGACGGTGCCCTATTTAAAGTGAATGTAGCTATCTCTAGAGCGTATCCCCAAAATGATAGCGGTAAATCGGTAAGAGACATCATAGACCGCACCATATCCAATAGAGTGCGATTACGACGTTCGGACACACCGTTTCGCTGAGGTGTTCCAGGCGGCGTGAGCTGTGAAACGATTCCACATTTCTTTAAGTGTGTACCAAATTTGTGACTTAAGTATTCTCCTCCACGATCTGATCGTAAGAATTTTATCTTTCGGTCACGTTGATTCTCCACCTCATTCTGAAATTCCTTGAACTTTTCAAAGGTCTCAGACTTGTGTTTCATTAAGTAGACATACCCATATCTACTCAAGTCATCTGTGAGAGTGAGAACATAACGATATCCTCCGCGAGCCTCAACGCTCATTGGACCGCACACATCGGTATGTATGATTTCCAACAAGTTGGTTGCTCGCTCCATTGTTCCGGAGAACGGAGTCTTGGTCATTTTGCC
>NW_021311954.1:0-1122 GCF_002162155.2 Triticum dicoccoides
TTAGCTTAGCACTTGATCGTTTAGTATGTTGCTATTGCTTTCTTCATGACTTATACATGTTCCTACAACTATGAGATTATGTAACTCCCGTTTACCGGAGGAACACTTTGTGTGCTACCAAACGTCACAACGTAACTGGGTGATTATAAAGGTGCTCTACAGGTGTCTCCAAAGGTACTTGTTGAGTTGACGTATTTCGAGATTAGGATTTGTCACTCCGATTGTCGGAGAGGTATCTCTGGGCCCTCTCAGTAATGCACATCACTATAAGCCTTGCAATCAATGTAGCTAATGAGTTAGTTACGGAATGATGCATTACATAACGAGTAAAGAGACTTGTCGGTAACGAGATTGAACTAGGTATTGAGATACCGACGATCGAATCTCGGGCAAGTAACATACCGATGACAAAGGGAACAATGTATGTTGTTATGCGGTTTGGCCGATAAAGATCTGCGTAGAATATGTAGGAGCCAATATGAGCATCCAGGTTCCGATATTGGTTATTGACCGGAAACAGTTCTAGGTCATGTCTACGTAGTTCTCGAACCCGTAGGGTCCGCACGCTTAAGGTTTCGTTGACAGTTTTATTATGAGTTTATGAGTTTTGATGTACCGAAGGTTGTTCGGAGTCCCGGATGTGATCACGGACATGACGAGGAGTCTCGAAATGGTCGAGACATAAAGATTGATATATTGGACGACTATATTTGGACACCGGAAAGGTTTCGAGTGAGATTGGGACTATACCGGAACTCCGGGAGGTTATCGGAACCCCCCGGTAGGTATATGGGCCTTATTGGGCCTTAGTGGAAAGGAGGGAGAAGGAGCAAAGGAGGGGGCGCCCCCCCCCCCCAAGCCCAATCCGAATTGGGAGGGGGGCCGGCCCTCCCTTTCCTTCTTCCCTCCCCTCTCTTCCTTCCCTCTCCTACTCCTAATAGGAAAAGGGGGAGTCCTACTCCCGGTTGGGGTTGGACTGCCCCCCTAGGGCGCGCCACCCCCTTGGCCGGCCCCCTCTCCTCCACTCCTTTATATACGGGGGAGGGGGGCACCCCATAGACACAACAATTGATCTCTTGATCTCTTAGCCGTGTGCGGTGCCCCCCTCCACCAAAGTCCTCG
>NW_021311955.1:0-1067 GCF_002162155.2 Triticum dicoccoides
GTTTATCAGCCGCCTTGGTGAGAAGGCAATCCCTTTGTATCAGATGTTGAAGAAGACGGATCAGTTCGTCTGGAGTTCCGCTGCTGATGAAGCATTTGAGGACTTAAAGCGGCAATTGGCCAATCCGCCTGTGCTCGCCACTCCCATTGACAAGGAGCCGTTACTGCTATATGTTGCTGCTAATGCTCGTGCGGTCAGCATGGCTATTGTGGTGGAGCGAAAGGAGGCAAGTAAGGAGCATCCGGTTCAACGTCCGGTCTATTATATCAGCGAGGTACTCATTGAGTCCAAGCAAAGGTATCCGCATTGGCAGAAGCTGGTGTACAGAGTTTTTATGGCAAGCCAGAAGCTTAAGCAATACTTCCAAGGGCACCCAATTACGGTGGTCAGTTCTACTCCTTTGGGGGATATCATCCAGAACCGGGAAGCGACTGGCCGGATTGCCAAGTGGGCTATAGAGCTTGGGCCGCACAGATTGAAGTATGTGCCTCGGACGGCGGTTAAGTCTCAAGCACTTGTTGATTTCATCAATGATTGGACGGAAATGCAAGCACCTGAAGAAAAGTTATATCACACATATTGGACCATCCATTTTGACGGATCCAGGCAATTGGAAGGCTCGGGGGCTGGAGTCGTATTAACTTCCCCACGAGGTGATAAGTTTTGTTACGTTCTCTGCTTAATGTTCCCTTGTACTAACAACGCAGCTGAGTATGAAGCCTTGCTCCATGGTCTCCGGATGGCTAAGGAGATGAATCTAAGTCGAGTTAAGTGCTTCGGTGACTCGGACCTCGTGGCTCAACAAGTATCTGGCACTTGGGATTCCAAGGACCCACTCATGGCAGCGTATCGTCGTGAGCTGGATATTGTTCCAGGTCACTTTAAAGGCTATCAGGTGGACCACGTGGACCGACGGAAGAATGAAGCGGCGGACGCTTTAAGCCGGCTGGGCTCTCAGCGCAAACCGATCCCGCCCAATGTTTTTCTGGATGTACTACACAACCCGTCGGTCAAGCTCCTTGGTGAAGCGGATTTGGCTATTCCTGATCCGGAGGCTCAATTGGTGG
>NW_021311956.1:0-1471 GCF_002162155.2 Triticum dicoccoides
GGCAAATCAGCTGCTGCTCCAGTGAAGAAACCCAAGGTTGAACCCAAACCCGAGACTAAGTGCTTCTGTAATAAGGGGAACAGTCACTAGAGCAGAATTACCCTAGATACTTGGTAGATGAGAAGGCTGGCAAGGTCGATAGAAGTATATTGGATATACATTATGTTAATGTGTACTTTACTAGTACTCCTAGTAGCACCAGGGTATAAGATACCGGTTCGGTTGCTAAGTGTTAGTAACTCGAAATAAAAGCTACAGCATAAACGGAGACTAGCTAAAGGTGAGCTGACGATATGTGTTGGAAGTGTTTCCAATGTTGATATGATCAAGCATCGCACGCTCCCTCTACCATCGAGATTTGGTGTTTGCGTTGAGCATAGACATGATTGGATTATGTCTATCGCAATACGGTTATTCATTTAAAGAGAATAACGGTTACTCCATTTATTTGAATAATACCTTCAATGGTCTTGCACCTAAAATGAATGGTTTATTGAATCTCGATCGTAGTGATACACATTTTCATGCCAGAAGATATAAGATAGTAATGATAGTACCACTTACTTGTGGCACTGCCATGTAAGTCATAATGGTATAAAACGCATGAAGAAGCTCCATGTTGATGGATCTTTGGACTCACTCGTTTTTGAAAAGTTTGAGACATGCGAACCATGTCTATTGGTGTATATGCATGAAGAAACTCCATGCAAATGGACCGTTTGGACTCACTTGATTTTGAATCACTTGAGATATGCAAATCATACCACATGGGCAAGATGACTGAAAAGCCTCGTTTTCAGTAAGATGGAACAAGATAGCAACTTGTTGGAAGTAACACATTTTGATGTGTCCAATCCAATGAGTGCTGAGGCATGCAGTGAATATCGTTATGATCTCACTTCACAGATGATTCGAGTAGATGTTGAGAATATTTACTTGATGAAACACAAGTCTGAATTATTGAATGGTTCAAGTAATTTCAGAGTGAAGTAGAAGATCATTGTGACAAGAGGATAAAATGTCTATGATATGATCATAGAGATGAATATCTGAGTTACGAGTTTTGGCACACAATTAAGACATTGTGGAAATTGTTTCGCAATTAATACCGCCTGGAACACCATAGTGTGATGGTGTGTCCGAACATCATAGTTGCACCCTATTGGATATGGTGCGTACCATGATGTCTCTTATCGAATTACCACTATTGTCCATGGGTTAGGCATTAGAGACAACCACATTCACTTTAAATAGGGCACCACGTAATTCCGTTGAGATGACACCGTATGAATTATGGTTTAGAGAAACCTAAGTTGTCATTTCTTAAAAGTTTGGGGCTGCGACGCTTATATGAAAAAGTTTCAGGTTGATAAGCTCGAACCCAAAGCGGATAAAATGCATCTTCATAGGAAACCCAAAACAGTTGGGTATACCTCCTAATTCAGATCCGAAAGCAATATGGATTGTTTCT
>NW_021311957.1:0-1029 GCF_002162155.2 Triticum dicoccoides
ATGAATGTGTTTTGGGCTAATGCAACTAGCAACAGATTAAATGAAGTTGGTTTGAATACAAGATTCAAATTCAAACTCCATATGTGATTATTCAAATGCCATTTAATTGATTTGTGCTAAACAGTAGTGATAAGTTGTTCTAACATGCATGAAAATGGTACAGATGGATTCCTTGAATTTTTCTGATAATTTTTCATATATAAATTATTTAATTTGGAGTTACGGTTAATTTTCTATGATTTTTAGAAGTTTTAGGCATTTTCTGAAATTTCTTATATAAAAATAAATTCAGAAAGTATTACTGCGTCATACTGACGTCACGATGACGTCAGCAGGTCAACGTGGCACAGTCCGGTCAAACCTGACCAGTGGGGTCCACTGGTCAGTGACCCAGTCAACTAACCAGGTTAGTTAGCCCTAACTAACTTAGTTAGCCGGGCGGGGCCCGCATGTCAGTGGCTCACCTAATTAACTAAATTAATTAACACTAACTAACCTAGCACTAACTAAGCAGGCGCTTGGGCCCACACGTCAGGGGGTCAAACCCCGGGTCAAACCCGCCGGAGTTGACCCGCGCCTTGTCGCCGGCGACGCCAGCAACGGCGGAGGGCGTCGGAAACGCTCCTTCGACGACCAAATCGGCGACTGAGGGGCTCTACGCGTAGCTGGGAGTCGCCCGCATCCATCTATGCAAACGGGAGGGGCTGAGGTGGCCCGAGCTCACCGGAACGGGGCCCGCGGCGGCGACCGGAGCACGGCGAGGTCGGGGTTGGCGCTAGAGGGCACGGCAGGTCGCACGGGTGGGCGCGCTCGGCTCCTGGAAGGGTGCTGAGCACGTTGCCGTGCTCGGGGGTTAGCTACGGTGGCTCTAGCCCCGTCTGCGTCATCGCCGGCGGCGAGGAACGGTCGGCTCCGACAGTCGGGGCGGTTAGAAGGCACGGACGGGCACGGGGAGAGAGGGGAAATGGACAGGGGCTCACGAGGGGTCGGGAGAGAAGCTCGGTGGGCTCGGGGAAGCCTCTGCAACGG
>NW_021311958.1:0-2682 GCF_002162155.2 Triticum dicoccoides
CACGTGTCGGTGAGGGTGCGTTCCCTTATTGGGTTTGCGGCATGCAGGAGCGACTGTGTGAGGGTGCGGTGCGACCGCGGCGTGCAGGAGCGACCGTGTGAGGGTGCAGTGTGACCGCGACAGTCGTGCGCAAGTTTACCTCCTTCTCATTTTGAAAACTTTAGGCAAGCCTGGCAAAAATGTGTGGCGAAGTATGGCAATGCAAGGCCTAGACCCAAACAGGATAAGTACGTACGTACTAGGAGTACTAGTGTTAAAAAAGAAAGGCGGGGTTTTCCTTCGTGGGATTTAATCGATACAAATCCTCATTTCACGTGTAAATTAATGCGTCTTTTTTTCTCCAGAGACCAAAGAGCTAACCATCTCACTCCTCATCACTTGATTAATGCAGCGCCATGCAAACCAACCTTCTCACTTCCGCATGCATGCAGGGGATATTAATGTCATTGGTTGCTAGTATGAGGCAAACCCCATCAATTTTGCCTCGATTACTGTTAGTGGCCTTTTGCAAATTGTAATTTTGATATACTGTCCTTGTGTACAAAACAAATGGAGGTAGTAACTATATTTGACTTCCTTCCCCATTGTGGTGATGTCAACGATATCTCAAACGTTGTGGTTTGGCAAAGTGCGTTCAGCGGAGAATACCATTGAGGGAGACCATAGTAAGTCGTTCGCAAGTGCCGCCTGCAAGCCGAGACAACCGCCTTATTTGCATCCAAGAAGTCTGTTGAACCAAACGACGCGTAAATGTACTAGTACTAGTAGTACACAATAGCGTCTTCCATCCAGCTTAGTGCGGTGAGATGATTTCTCGAACAAGACGATGGAGAAGCAGAGTCAGCAAAGAGTGAAATGATGGTTCCTTCATACGAGCTTTTCTGATTTGATGCCTCACTGCTTTGTGATTTGTGATAGAAGGGACAGGGGAATAGACTCTGTGCTCTATACTGTACTACATGCTTCCAAGCATGGGAGAAAGAGGAGAGATGTTGCATTTTTCTATTCCTTCAATCAATCAATCAGGGAGCTTCGGTTCCATCTTTTTGGCTTTGGCAACACCATCCACAATGGTTCCCATGATGCCAAAAGCTATTTTCACATTTGGCTACACATTATGGATGCCCTTAACCATACCACTTGGTTTTTCTCCTGTGTGTTATCTATACAAATCTCAGTTATATTGATCTAAAAAATTATAGAATCGAGATTACTAAAAAGGAGGTGATTTTGCCGCGCGGATGGCGGGGGAGGTTTCTTATTTTTAGAGGATGTTGTCCTGGCGGTTTGCTAACATGCGGTCCCACGTGTCAGTGCTTTACCAAGCCGATCCGCGTCCCGCATGAGACAGAACAACGGCAGAAGCAACATGTGGTTAAGTTGAAGAAGATGAGGGAGAAGCGGATTCAGCAATGAGTGAAATGATGGTTGCTTCGTCCCTCCAACTTATTTTTTTAGCATTATTACTTCGTCCCTCCAACCTAACCGCGGGAAAGGTGCAGCTTTGTGATTTGACGCCTCATTGCTCATTACTACGCCGACGCCATAACTTGGGTGCTTCACCCCAGCTGCACTGCATTGTATTCTAGTATGGCACATGGACCCGGTAGCTTTATGTACCACAGGTCAGTGAAAGGTACTAGAAGATTTAAGAAAGCGAGCACTCCACTCCTATGACGGAGGAGTACACGACACGACGGCCCAGTGAACTGTCACTTGTACTGTATAGTACTATAGTTTTGCTGTCTCGCATGATCCATCGATACAAACCCGATTAAACAGGAAAGGGCGGGATTTTTCCCGCGCGGTAGATGATACTGGCCATACATTTCAAAGGCAATTTTAATGTATGCAAACTGAATAATTAAGTAACAATATGATATCTAGTAAAACTAAAAACACATATGATTTATTGTGTTAGAGTTTACTAGTAGTGCTGTATTGCATAGTTGTTAGATGTAACATGCGAGAACGTGTAGAGATGTAGTTTTGGAGGGCCTACAGAGAGAAAAGCATAATATGGTCACCAAACTTAAGAATAAGCTGATTACGGTCACTATATACGTTTTGCGGTGATTATACGGTCACTTGCTCACGACTCAGCATCGGATTGCACTCTGTTGACCGGCCAAATAGTCTGCGTGGCGCCATGTTGACTAGTTAAATTGACCATGTTCCTTGTGGGTCCCACCTGTCAGTTAGCATAGGGAAAAGGTCAGATAAACACAAATTTACGCAGGCGCGACAAGACTCCAACCCGTGCGCGGGAATCATCTGGTTGTGTATGTGTCTGTCAGGGCCTGATGTGTGCGCATGCACGTGTTGGTTGAGCACTTGAGCGTGAGAGTGTGTGTTGGTCGTGTGGTGTACTGGTGTGTGCATGCATGCGTGCGTGTGTGCTGTGAGTGTTGCGTGCGTGCGTGGCTGCGTGTGTACGTCTGAGTGTTGCGTGCATGCGTGGGTGCATGTATTTGTGTGTGTGTTGCGTGCATGCAGTTCATGTGCATGCGTGCGTGTCTGTATAATCAGCACACCAGCTCCTGTGTGTTAAAACAGACGGCTCAGCATACCAATATAAGGCCACCTTGTCCGCTGTGCCCGCGGTCATGACTTCGAACCACCGTCCAATATTGTTTTATCGTTTGTTTTCATTCTTACTAGCAAGATGCCCGTGCGTTGCAC
>NW_021311959.1:0-2682 GCF_002162155.2 Triticum dicoccoides
CACGTGTCGGTGAGGGTGCGTTCCCTTATTGGGTTTGCGGCATGCAGGAGCGACTGTGTGAGGGTGCGGTGCGACCGCGGCGTGCAGGAGCGACCGTGTGAGGGTGCAGTGTGACCGCGACAGTCGTGCGCAAGTTTACCTCCTTCTCATTTTGAAAACTTTAGGCAAGCCTGGCAAAAATGTGTGGCGAAGTATGGCAATGCAAGGCCTAGACCCAAACAGGATAAGTACGTACGTACTAGGAGTACTAGTGTTAAAAAAGAAAGGCGGGGTTTTCCTTCGTGGGATTTAATCGATACAAATCCTCATTTCACGTGTAAATTAATGCGTCTTTTTTTCTCCAGAGACCAAAGAGCTAACCATCTCACTCCTCATCACTTGATTAATGCAGCGCCATGCAAACCAACCTTCTCACTTCCGCATGCATGCAGGGGATATTAATGTCATTGGTTGCTAGTATGAGGCAAACCCCATCAATTTTGCCTCGATTACTGTTAGTGGCCTTTTGCAAATTGTAATTTTGATATACTGTCCTTGTGTACAAAACAAATGGAGGTAGTAACTATATTTGACTTCCTTCCCCATTGTGGTGATGTCAACGATATCTCAAACGTTGTGGTTTGGCAAAGTGCGTTCAGCGGAGAATACCATTGAGGGAGACCATAGTAAGTCGTTCGCAAGTGCCACCTGCAAGCCGAGACAACCGCCTTATTTGCATCCAAGAAGTCTGTTGAACCAAATGACGCATAAATGTACTAGTACTAGTAGTACACAATAGCGTCTTCCATCCAGCTTAGTGCGGTGAGATGATTTCTCGAACAAGACGATGGAGAAGCAGAGTCAGCAAAGAGTGAAATGATGGTTGCTTCATACGAGCTTTTCTGATTTGATGCCTCACTGCTTTGTGATTTGTGATAGAAGGGACAGGGGAATAGACTCTGTGCTCTATACTGTACTACATGCTTCCAAGCATGGGAGAAAGAGGAGAGATGTTGCATTTTTCTATTCCTTCAATCAATCAATCAGGGAGCTTCGGTTCCATCTTTTTGGCTTTGGCAACACCATCCACAATGGTTCCCATGATGCCAAAAGCTATTTTCACATTTGGCTACACATTATGGATGCCCTTAACCATACCACTTGGTTTTTCTCCTGTGTGTTATCTATACAAATCTCAGTTATATTGATCTAAAAAATTATAGAATCGAGATTACTAAAAAGGAGGTGATTTTGCCGCGCGGATGGCGGGGGAGGTTTCTTATTTTTAGAGGATGTTGTCCTGGCGGTTTGCTAACATGCGGTCCCACGTGTCAGTGCTTTACCAAGCCGATCCGCGTCCCGCATGAGACAGAACAACGGCAGAAGCAACATGTGGTTAAGTTGAAGAAGATGAGGGAGAAGCGGATTCAGCAATGAGTGAAATGATGGTTGCTTCGTCCCTCCAACTTATTTTTTTAGCATTATTACTTCGTCCCTCCAACCTAACCGCGGGAAAGGTGCAGCTTTGTGATTTGACGCCTCATTGCTCATTACTACGCCGACGCCATAACTTGGGTGCTTCACCCCAGCTGCACTGCATTGTATTCTAGTATGGCACATGGACCCGGTAGCTTTATGTACCACAGGTCAGTGAAAGGTACTAGAAGATTTAAGAAAGCGAGCACTCCACTCCTATGACGGAGGAGTACACGACACGACGGCCCAGTGAACTGTCACTTGTACTGTATAGTACTATAGTTTTGCTGTCTCGCATGATCCATCGATACAAACCCGATTAAACAGGAAAGGGCGGGATTTTTCCCGCGCGGTAGATGATACTGGCCATACATTTCAAAGGCAATTTTAATGTATGCAAACTGAATAATTAAGTAACAATATGATATCTAGTAAAACTAAAAACACATATGATTTATTGTGTTAGAGTTTACTAGTAGTGCTGTATTGCATAGTTGTTAGATGTAACATGCGAGAACGTGTAGAGATGTAGTTTTGGAGGGCCTACAGAGAGAAAAGCATAATATGGTCACCAAACTTAAGAATAAGCTGATTACGGTCACTATATACGTTTTGCGGTGATTATACGGTCACTTGCTCACGACTCAGCATCGGATTGCACTCTGTTGACCGGCCAAATAGTCTGCGTGGCGCCATGTTGACTAGTTAAATTGACCATGTTCCTTGTGGGTCCCACCTGTCAGTTAGCATAGGGAAAAGGTCAGATAAACACAAATTTACGCAGGCGCGACAAGACTCCAACCCGTGCGCGGGAATCATCTGGTTGTGTATGTGTCTGTCAGGGCCTGATGTGTGCGCATGCACGTGTTGGTTGAGCACTTGAGCGTGAGAGTGTGTGTTGGTCGTGTGGTGTACTGGTGTGTGCATGCATGCGTGCGTGTGTGCTGTGAGTGTTGCGTGCGTGCGTGGCTGCGTGTGTACGTCTGAGTGTTGCGTGCATGCGTGGGTGCATGTATTTGTGTGTGTGTTGCGTGCATGCAGTTCATGTGCATGCGTGCGTGTCTGTATAATCAGCACACCAGCTCCTGTGTGTTAAAACAGACGGCTCAGCATACCAATATAAGGCCACCTTGTCCGCTGTGCCCGCGGTCATGACTTCGAACCACCGTCCAATATTGTTTTATCGTTTGTTTTCATTCTTACTAGCAAGATGCCCGTGCGTTGCAC
>NW_021311960.1:0-1320 GCF_002162155.2 Triticum dicoccoides
GGTGGGCCTGGCCCTGTTCGGCGTTCGCGGATACTTAACACGCTTAACGAGATCTTGGTATTTGATCTGAGTCTGGCTACGAGCCTATACGCACTAACCATCTACGTGGGAGTAGTTATGGGTATCCCGACGTCGTGGTATCAGCCGAAGCACTTCAGACGTCAGCGACGGAGCGGCGCGCGCCGGATTGGAACGTAAGCCTGCTCTTGTATTAAGGGGGCTAGTTCTGCTTTCGGCCGCGTACGCAACGTGCAGGTGTGCTATGGGCGATGGGCCCAGACCCCTGTGCGCTTAGGTTTAGACCGGCGTGCTGGCCTCTCTGTTGAGCCTAGGTGGGGCTGCGATGTGTTGATCTTCCGAGGCCGGGCATGACCCAGGAAAGTGTGTCCGGCCAAATGGGATCGAGCGTGTTGGGCTATGTGGTGCACCCCTGCAGGGAAGTTTAATCTATTCGAATAGCCGTGATCTTCGGTAACAGGACGACTTGGAGTTGTACCTTGACCTTATGACAACTAGAACCGGATACTTAATAAAACACACCCTTCCAAGTTCCACAGACAACCCGGTGATCACTTTTCTACAGGGCGACGAGGAGAGGATCGCCGGGTAGGATTATGCTATGAGATGCTATTTGGATATGCTACTTGGAGATACTACTTGGAGATGCTACTTGGAGGACTTCAATCTACTCTCTTCTACGTGCTGCGAGGCGGAGGCTGCCAGAAGCGTAGTCTTCGATAGGACTAGCTATCCCCCTCTTATTCTGGCATTCTGCAGTTCAGTCCACTGATATGGTCCTCTACACATATACCCATGCATATGTAGTGTAGTTCCTTGCTTGCGAGTACTTTGGATGAGTACTCACGGTTGCTTTCTCCCCCCTTTTTCCCCCTTTCCCTTCTTTCTGGTTGTCGCAACCAGATGCTGGAGTCCAGGAGCCAGACGCCACCGTCGACGACGACCCCTACTACACCGGAGGTGCCCCTACTACGTGCAGCCCGCTGACGACGACCAGGAGTAGTTTAGGAGGATCCCAGGCAGGAGGCCTGCGCCTCTTTCGATCTGTATCCCAGTTTGTGCTAGCCTTCTTAAGGCAATCTTGTTTAACTTATGTCTGTGCTCAGTTATTGTTGCTTCCGCTGACTCGTCTATGATCGAGCACTTGTATTCGAGCCCTCGAGGCCCCTGGCTTGTATTATGATGCTTGTATGACTTATTTTATTTGTAGAGTTGTGTTGTGATATCTTCCCGTGAGTCCCTGATCTTGATCGTACACATTTGCGTGCATGATTAGTGTACGATTGAATCGGGGGCGTCACA
>NW_021311961.1:0-1568 GCF_002162155.2 Triticum dicoccoides
ATCAACAATATGTCAAGAACATATACTCATCAGAAATTCTATAGTGCTCCCACTCACTTCTTTGGAAATACAAGTTTCTCATAAACTTTGTACAAACCCAAAATCTTTGATCATCTCATCAAAGTGTACATTCCAACTCCGAGATGCTTACTCCAGTCCTTAGAAGGATCGCTGGAGCTAGCATACCTTTTAGCATCCTTAGGATTGACAAAACTTTTCTGATTGTATCACATACAACCTTTCCTTACAAAAACTGGTAAGGAAACTTGTCTTGACATCCATCTGCCAGATTTCATAAATGCAGCCAATGCTAACATGATTCCGACGGACTTTAAGCATCGCTACGGATGAGAAAATCTCATCGTAGTCAACTCCTTGAACTTGTGAAAAATTCTTCGCCACAAGTCGAGCTTCATGGACGGTGACATTACCATCCACGTCCGTCTTCTTCTTAAAGATCCATTTATCTCAATGGCTTGCCGATCATCGGGCAAGTCCACCAAAGTCCATGCTTTGTTCTGATACATGGATCCTATCTCGGACTTTATGGCTTCTAACCATTTGTCGGAATTTGGGCCCACCATCGCTTCTCCATAGCTCGTAGGTTCATTGTTGTCTAGCAACATGACCTTCAAGACAGGATTACTGTACCACTCTGAAGTAGTACGTATCCATGTCACCCTACAAGGTACGGTAGTGACTTGATCCGAAACTTCATGATCACTATCATAAGCTTCTACTTCAATTGGTGTAGGTGCCACAGGAACAACTTTCTGTGCCCTGCTACACACTTGTTGAAGTGATGGTTCAATAACCTCATCAAGTCTCCACCATCCTCCCACTCAACTCTTTCGAGAGAAATCTTTCCTCGAGAAAGGACCCGATTCAAGAAACAATCCATATTGCTTTCGGATCTGAATTAGAAGGTATACCCAACTGTTTTGGGTGTCCTATGAAGATGCATTTTATCCGCTTTGGGTTCGAGCTTATCAATCCTGAAACTTTTTCACATAAGCATCGCAGCCCCAAACCTTTAAGAAACGACAACTTAGGTTTCTCTAAACCATAATTCATACGGTGTCATCTCATCGGAACTACGTGGTGCCCTATTTAAAGTGAATTTGGTTGTCTCTAATGCCTAACCCATGAACGATAGTGGTAATTCGATAAGAGACATCATGGTACGCACCATATCCAATAGGGTGCAACTATGATGTTCGGACACACCATCACATTATGGTGTTCCAGGCGGTATTAATTGCGAAACAATTTCCACAATGTCTTAATTGTGTGCCAAAACTCGTAACTCAGATATTCATCTCTATGATCATATCATAGACATTTTATCCTCTTGTCACAATGATCTGCTACTTCACTCTGAAATTACTTGAACCATTCAATAATTCAGACTTGTGTTTCATCAAGTAAATATACTCAACATTTACTCGAATCATCTGTGAAGTAAGAACATAATGATATTCACTGCATGCCTCAGCACTCATTCGACTGCACACATCAAAATGTGTTACTTCCAACAAGTTGCTATCTTGTTCCATCTTACTGAAAAT
>NW_021311962.1:0-1238 GCF_002162155.2 Triticum dicoccoides
AACTATAGCAAGGTTCAGGGTACGGTGGCAGTTTAAAATTCAAATGCAAGGCAAACACAACACAACAAGATACAAACCTATCTGGGGTCCAAGGCTCAAGAGCCACAGATGCACACGATACAAACCCGAAGGGGGCCTTGGCTAATAAGACGAAACACACACGCACAAACACTAAACCGAGAAAGACCACAATAGCGACGACGAACATCAGCCTCCATCTCTATGACGCTCCTCCTTGTGTCAAAGAATGAAGGTGAAGTTGTCGAATGAGAGGAGCATCACGGATCTGGCGATGAAGATCCCTTGGTCGGAGGCCTTGTGTTCGATGAAGATCCCTATACAATAAAAGCTTTGTTAATTACAAATTTCCAATGGCCCATGCAAATGCAGAAAATCCGACCCAAGTCAGCCAAAAGTTTGGCAAGTTCGTTCCTCAAAATGAAGGTCGTAGAGTGCATCTATTAGAGCTACTTATCAGTACATACCTTGATCTGCGCCCGCCGAGTCTGGAACCAATATTGGATCTGATGGACCTCCATGCCAGTTTCGCGGCTGAGATTTGCGACCTGAGTCTGGTCGGGGTGGGGACATTTCTTGAACGCCCTGCGACACCGGCGGCAATGAGATTACAAACAGAAAGAAACTTAAGGCTGAAAGAGATGTAGTGTATGATTAGAGGTGCATACTCCTCGAGCACCAGAATCTGGCGCGGCGCGCGGCGGTGGCCGTCCATGGCTACCTGCAGGTACCAACCTCTCTCAAGCTCACGCTGGCCGGAGGAGAGCACTGGAGGAGAGGACTGGAGGAGGAGCAGGACGGAAGAGAGATCTTGCTGCTCGGCTGTGTGACCTCCGGCTCGCCGTCGCTCCTACTTATATGCGCCGGACTGGTAACGCCAACGCCACTCAGTCATACGCCAGCCCTGCCAATCTTGTTACCATATGCTGTTTTTCGCACCGAAGTGAAACTGCCGGTTTGACTGCGCTCCTCTGCTGCTCATCGACCTCTCTCTCCTCCTCCTCCCAGCTTTCTCTGTTCGTCCATATCCTTTCTCGCTCGCGCAAACAGCTGGAGCCATTTAAGGCCAAGCCTCCTACTCGCTGTCCTCCTACTTTGCGCAGGCTACTCCAAAGCTAGCCTGGATACATACATACTCATAACCTAGTAGTGTATAATATTTCCTGACCTAATAACCATGCTTATCTATCTATCTTTTTTTAGGAAATCTTTCTATCTTT
>NW_021311963.1:0-1560 GCF_002162155.2 Triticum dicoccoides
GTAGTAGAACTGAACTAGGCTTGTATCCATCAAACTTATAAGGTACTACTGATTAGTAACACGTGATCCTGATAGAGAGAATAGATCCTAATTCCTTAACCCCCGGTAGAAGAATGGACTGACTCAGATCAGAATGTCATAAGATAAAGGAGTAAAAAGAGCCTTACGTTCCAACCCACAAACAATTCCCCTACATATAACTAAAGAATTTCTAGACTCAACATCGACCAGTTTGGCTTGGAGAACCTACAGGCAGTCCGGCTCTGATACCAACGCTGTCAGGACCCCGACTCGATGTCACATCGATCTAGCCGGTAACACCTCATATCACTTTGCGGCCTCACGCACGGTATCCCCACGGGTGTCGCCTTACCTTTGCCCGGGACCGTTTGCGCCTTTTGGCTCACGTATATGATAGTGTCACTAGCATCCATATGATAAAGAGCCCGGGCTGACATGACTAGTCGTAAACCCAAAGTGGCACAGACTTACAGGGACAGGCATCCATGACCCAGCTTCGAACGTGTCGGTCATCAGCAAGTGAGTCCGGGCTGTAGCACTGGGCTAGCAGGACTCCGGTAAACCGGGCTGTAGCGGGCTAACAGGACTCCGGTACTCAAAGCGTGACATTTCCCAGAAGGGACAGACACAGGAACGAAGAAGGACACATGCCGGCCAGCCTAAGTGTTCCAGAGCAGTAGCAAGCTACCATGGCTCAGCGGTAACACTAGGAGACATTTCCCAGTAAGAGAGGCTACTAAAGATAAACAACTAGATGGTCAGATCCCACACATACCAAGCATTTCAATCATACACACAATATGCTCGATATGTGCAAATACAACGAAGCATCACAACATGACTCTACGACACAAGTACTTTATTTAAGGCTCAGGGAGCCATACATAACATACACAAAGGTACGGGTCTCATGACCCAACATACAAATCATACAGTCATACAAACCGGCAGCGGAAGTATCTTGTCTGAGTACAGACAACTAGTAAAATAAAAGAGGCTTGGGAAGCCTAGCTATACTACAAGGTTCTTCACAAGCTCAGGGTCACCACCTGGGTCTTTAGCCTACTCGTTGATGTCAACGTCTACATAGAACCCATCAGAAGGGGTTGCAGCGTCTTCTGTAAAAAATGTAGATTATAGCAACATGAGTACAAAGGTACTCAGCAAGACTTACATCAGATCCTACATACATGCTTAGTATCAAGAAGGGTTGGTGGAGTTATTGCAGCAAGCCAGCTTTGACTCTTGGCTAGACTATCCTACGATACTCCAACTTGAAATGGTTTTGCGCACACGAGTCCACTACTCACCACTTCAATACACTACCGAGGATCCACCTCCGTCTTCCTACGGAAGAGCCATCCTCGGCACTCACACTTATCTTGAGGCTTTTAACAGATTCCATTTACTTGTCTATGAACTGTATAGGCAACCAAGTAGTCCTTTACCGCGGACGCGGCTATTCGAATAGATTATGATAACCCTGCAGGGGTGTACTTCTTCATACATGTTTCCACCACTTAGCGTCTGCACACGACA
>NW_021311964.1:0-1661 GCF_002162155.2 Triticum dicoccoides
TCTTGGACGCCGTCAACCAGCGGCTCATGAAGAGCGACGCACTCAAGAAGCTCACGCCAGGCGGCGGATTCCGCAGGCCCAAATGGCCGACGGAAAGCGAGGCGCCCTAAGTCAAATAGGGCCCTATCAACAGAGATCATGGGGTCGACAGAGATAGCAAAGAGAATGGGGAAGCGAGCCGCAAAGGGGGCGTCACCGGCCCAACGGTCATACCAGAATAACGTCGAACGGCCAGATCCTACCGAGATAGAGGTACCAATGCGGAGCACAGGGAGGAGCTGGACAAGGGACTGCCAGAACTGAGAGCCACCCGACTTCTGGCAGAAGGCAAGGGGTTGGCCGCGCAGGTATTTATTCCGGATAATGTCCAGCCAGAGGCCCCCGTGGCCCTGCGAGATGCGCCACAGCCATCGGGAGAGGAGGGCAATATTCATCCGTTTGGAGCACATGATCCCCAAACCCTCCTGCTCCCTCGGCTTGCAGATGTCAGGCCAGCTGACCATGTGATACTTCTGCTTGCCGTGCTCCCCAGCCCAATAGAAGCGGGACTGGATTTTGGCGATCTCCTTATGAAGAGAATCGTGAAGGCTGTAGAGACTCATAAGAAATAAGAGGAGACTGGAGAGGGAGGAGTTGATAAGAATAGTCCTGGCCGCCTTGGACAGCCACCTCCCCTGCCAAGGCTCACATCTAGTCTGGAGCTTGGTCACGGAGGGGCGAAGATCGGCGGCCAGGAGGCGCGAGTGACTGATGGGCGTCCCCAGATAGGTAGAAGGAAACGAGCCCAAGTGGCAATTGAGTCTATTGGCAATGGCCACTGACTCCTCGGGAGAGTATCCCATCACCATAACATCGCTCTTATCAAAATTGATCTTGAGGCCCGACATCTGCTGAAAGCAAAGGAGGAGGAATTTGAGATTGGCGATGTCCATCTCCGAGCCTTCGACCATGATGATCGTGTCGTCCGCATACTGGAGGATGGAGATCCCCGCGTCCCCGGAGAGATGGGGGGCGATGCCTCAGAGGTGGCCCGCAGCTTTCGCCTTATCGAGAATGGAAGCCAAAGCGTCCACGACCATGTTGAAGAGGAACGGGGAGAAGGGGTCGCCTTGGCGCACCCCACAAAGGGTAGGGAAGAAGGGACCAATTTCGCCATTAATATTGACCGCCGTGCGACCGCAAGAGACCATTTGCATGACTCTCGTGATCCACCGGTCGTCAAATCCCTTGCGCAGAAGGACTTCCCGAAGGAAGGGCCAGCTAACCGTGTCATAAGCTTTGTGAAAATCGATCTTCAGAAAGACCGCCTTCAGGTGTTTGACCCGGACCTCATGAAGAACCTCGTGCAGGACCAAGACCCCATCAAGGATGAACCGGCCCTGAATGAACGCCGACTGATTAGGGTGAGTGATCCGGTCGGCCAGCAGGGTCACCCTATTGGCGTACCCTTTGGCCAAGATCCGGAAGATCACGTTTATGACCGTAATCGGGCGGAACTGGCGGATGTCAGTCGCCCCAGGGACCTTGGGAATGAGGGAGATGGTCCCAAAGTTGAGGCGGCCAAGGTCGATCGAGCCCACGAAGAATTCCTCGAAAATGGCCATGATCTCGGGTTTGACCACGCTCCAGAAGGTTTGGAAGAAGAGAACCGGGAGGCCGTC
>NW_021311965.1:0-2470 GCF_002162155.2 Triticum dicoccoides
GGCGGGAAGCGGCGGCCTTTGGTCCCGGTTGGTGGCACCAACCGGGACTAAAGGGGGGCATTAGTCCCGGGTCGTAGCACCAACTAGGACCAATGCCCCCTTTAGTCCCGGTTGGTGCCAACAACCGGGACCAAAGGCCTGTGCTGCCTCGAACCCAAATATTTAGTCCCACCTCGCTAGTTGAGAGGGAGGCGCACCGGTTTATAAGGTGCGGTGCGCCTTCCCTCTCGAGCTCCTCTCTAAAGCAGGCTTTCGGGCCTAACACTGCAATCTGTGTCTGTGGGCCTACTGGGCCTCCCGCGGGCCTGAATCCTAGCCCATGGTAGGGTTTCTAGTCGTGTTCACGCCGTGGGGGCCCAGTAGGTGGCATTTTTTTTGTTTTTTTGTTTCTACTTAGAACTAAATACTTATAGTTTTGTAGTGATTTCTTTTTTATTTTAGGTCACAAAAATTATAAACTTTCTGTTAGTGCCATTAGTTTTAAAATTTGAATAGTTTAAATTTGATTTTTTTTTTAATTTGTGTGAATCACTAGTTTATGAATAACTTTACTATAAAAATTGATTTTTGAGTCAATCTTTTTCCTGCTATTTAATATTACTGTGTTTTATCATTATACTCAATTTGGTAATTTTACTTAGTCGTATCAAATATTATATGGGTGAGCCCTATTTTTTCCAGTTTTTTTGTTTTGTTTTCTGCATTATTTATTTCCTTTTGTTTTTTGCTTTATTTTTTAATTCTTTTTGCTTTTAGTTTTAGAAAAATTGTAAACTTTCTGTTAGTGCCATTAGTTTTCAAATTTGAAAACACTTTTTTAGTTTTTTTGTTTTCTTTGTTGCTTTATTTATTTTATTTTGTTTCTACTTACAACAAAATACTTATTGTTGCTATTTTTATTTTTTTTCAGTTTTTTTGTTTTGTTTTCTGTATTATTTATTTTCTTTTGTACTTTGCTTTATTTTTTAATTCTTTTTGCTTTTAGGTTAGCAAAATTATAAACTTTCTGTTAGTGCCATTAGTTTTAGAAAAAATATAAACTTTCTGTTAGTGCCATTAGTTTTCAAATTTGAATAGTTAAAATTTGAACATAGATGCACCTATAGACAAAATTCGACCTAAATTCATAGTTTTCAAATGAACTCTGAAAAAGTTGGCATAGCATACTCGTCTGTTACAAATTTGGCATGGTATCATCATAATAGTTGCGGGAGAAAGTCTTCACTTTTTCTTCGCTTGTGTCATTTGCTTATTGCGCCGTAACCATGGATAATCTTTATTGTTTATCAGGATTCTTAGGTCAACCTTGACATTGAAGGGAGGAATTTCATGAAACTTTTCATAATCTTCAGACATGTCTGTCTTGCCGTCCACTCCCAGGATGTCCCTTTTTCCTGAAAGAACTATGTGGCGCTTTGGCTCATCGTATGATGTATTCGCTTCCTTATCTTTTCTTTTTCTCGGTTTGGTAGACATGTCCTTCACATAGATAACCTGTGCCACATCATTGGCTAGGACGAACGGTTCGTCAGTGTACCCAAGATTTTTCAGATCCACTGTTGTCATTCCGTACTGTGGGTCTACCTGTACCCCGCCGCCTAACAGATTGACCCATTTGCACTTAAACAAAGGGACCTTAAAATCAGGTCCGTAGTCAAGTTCCCATATGTCCACTATGTAACCATAATATGTATCCTTTCCGCTCTCGATTGCTGCATCAAAGCAGACACCGCTGTTTTGGTTGGTGCTCTTTTGATCTTGGGCGATAGTGTAAAATGTATTCCCATTTATCTCGTATCCTTTGTAAGTCAATACAGTCAAAGATGGTCCCCTGGACAACAAGTACAACTCATCACAAACAGTGTTGTCACCTCTGAGACGTGTTTCCAAACAACTGCTGAAAGTCCTGATGTGTTCACATGTAATCCAGTCGTCGCACTGCTCCGGGTGTTTGGAGCGCAGACTGTTCTTGTGTTCATCGACATACGGGGTCACCAAGGTAGAGTTCTGTAGAACTGTGTAGTGTGCTTGAGACCAAGAATATCCGTCCCTGCATATTGTTGAGTCTCTTCCAAGAGTGCCTTTTCCAGTCAGTCTCCCCTCATACTGCGATTTAGGGCGACCTATCTTGTTAAGGCCAGGAATGAAGTCAACACAAAACCCGATAACATCCTCTGTTTGATGGCCCATGGAGATGCTTCCTTCTGGCCTAGCGCGATTACGGACATATTTCTTTAGGACTCCCATGAACCTCTCAAAGGGGAACATATTGTGTAGAAATACGGGCCCCAGGATGACAATCTCGTCCACTAGATGAACTAGGACGTGCGTCATGATATTGAAGAAGGATGGTGGGAACACCAGCTCAAACCTGACAAGACATTGCGCCACATCACTCCTTAGCCTTGGTACGATTTCCAGATCGATCACCTTCTGTGAGATTGCATTGAGGAATGCACATAGCTTCACA
>NW_021311966.1:0-1662 GCF_002162155.2 Triticum dicoccoides
TAACCATCCCTGCAGCTCCGCGGTGAGCCGCTGACCCGATTCCCCCTTGCCCCGTCGTCCCTAGCATCCTGTAGTTGCCGTCCCCTTGAGCTCCGAAGCTCGCCGCCGCCGTGCCTCGTCACCGCCGTGGCTGGAGCCGTTGTAGCTCGAAGCCGAGCACACCACCGCACTCAACACGTCTCCAGGAGCCCGTAGCCGCCACCAGCTTCTCCCCACGTGCCCCCTAGCACCAACCCCACACCCACCCGAACTCCGACCGCCGCCAAAGCTCATCGCCGGCATGATTCCGGCAACCCCCGCGCCCAACTCCGCCTCCTCTTGATGCGGGAGAGCACGGGCTACGTCCCGGTGGTCTCCGCGTGTCCAACCGCCACCTGTAGCACGTTTCTGAGCCGCGCCGCCGTCGTTCTGGTCGCCGCCGGCGAGGTTCCGGTGACTCTGACATGGCGGATTAGATTAGTACTAATTACGCTATTAGTCTAACGCTATGACAATGACAGCTGGGCCCCGCGTCTAATTAACTCCGGGTTTATTTTCTGTTTAGATTAGTTTAATAAAGTGGGGCCCACAAGTCAGAGTTGACTGTGCTGACGTGTCCGTTGACCGGACCCACCTGTCATACACCCGAATCAGCCCCAGTCACTGACCAGTGGACCCCACTGGTCAGGTTTGACCACCAGCAGCGTCTGTTGACCTGCTGACGTCATAGTGACGCAATGCTGACGCAATAAGTATTTTCTGGATTTATTAATATTCAGGAAATTCCAGAAAATGCCTAAAACTTCTAAAAATCATAGAAATTCAACCGTAACTCCAAATTAAATAATTTATATATGAAAAATTATTAGAAAAATTCAAGGAATCCATCTGTACCATTTTCATGCATGTTAGAACAACTTATAGCTGCTGTTTAGCACAAATCATATTGAATGGCATTTGAATAATCACATATGGAGTTTGAATTTGAATTTTGTATTCAAACCAACTTCATTTAATCTGTTGCTAGTTGCATTAGCCCAAAACACATTCATTTTGCCATGTCATGATCATGCATCATATTGTACATTGCATTGATTGTGTTCCCTTCTGTGTTGCCGGTATTTGTCCCCTCTCGATAGACGTGATACCGATGATGTGATCGTTGACACTGATGAAGACTCAATGTTATCTTCAGAAGTGTCAGGCAAGCAAAACCCCCTTGTTCACTCCGATAAAATCCCACTCTCTCGCTCCTGCTCTCTTTTACTGCATTAGGACAACATCGATTCATCTGTTACTTGCTGCGGTAGCTGAACCCCTTTATCCCCTGCATGACCTGTCATTCCACAGTAATTAGATGAAACCCACTAGCATGAGTAGGAGTTGTTTGAGCCCTGATGTGCCTACTCATTCATGCTTGTTTGTCATGCCTGCTACTGCTTAGAGTTGAGTCAGGTCTGATTCATCGGGGATGAATCAGAGGCGTGTGAACATGTCCTACCGTTGAGAGCTAAGTGTGTGTGAACACGATTTGGTAAAGGTAGCGGTGAGAGGCCATGTAGGAGTACATGGTGGGTTGTCTCATTGCAGCCGTCCTCAGGAACTGAGTTCTGTGTTTGTGATCCATGACCAGTTACTACCACACATTGGGTTCCGGTAACTCGACCCCTCTCGACTTATTAA
>NW_021311967.1:0-751 GCF_002162155.2 Triticum dicoccoides
GGCGGGGCAGCGACGTCGGGGCGGCGTCGAGGCGGCGGGGCAGCGGCGTCGGGGCGGCGTCGAGGCGGTGGGGCAGCGGCGTCGGGGAAGGGGATCGAGGGCGAGGGCGAGGGAGAGAGAGGGGATCGAGGGCGAGGGAGAGAGGTGGGCCGCCGGGGAGGACTATGGATGGGGGCGGCACAATACTAATGGCGCACCACCCCTCGGTGCGCCATAAGTACATCCACACTAATGGCGCACCTCACCCTGGTGCGCCATTAGTAATTTTTTTTTTCTGCTCGAGCCAACAGGTTATATTCCACCTGACCTGATCCACATCAAGCGCCCTCTACTAGCTCGACTGGTCAGCAGCCAGTTCTCACACCAGGAGGTCCTGGGTTCGATTCCCAGGCTCCACAATTTTTTTTCATTTAAAATACTTATTTATGGACAGAAAATAAAAGTTATACAAATGGTTAAAAAATTGCCATGGTACGGTACAAATAAGAATTAATAAAATTGCCATGGACGAATTGAAAACAAGAAAAAAGCGGCCATGTATCTAAAACTATTTTTTTACATAGTCTGCCGTCTGTGAAAAAAGAAAAAAAAGGTTTTTATTGCAAACTTGCCATGTATCTAAAACTAATACTCGTATTTGCATAATCCCTCACCCCCCTGTTGACTCCCGGGTGGCAGCTAGATGCACTAGCTAATGTGATGGGTGTGCGTGGGTTCCCTGAGGAGAGCGTCCACGCCCATTATAAAACAA
>NW_021311968.1:0-1390 GCF_002162155.2 Triticum dicoccoides
ATCGCCTCCGTTCGATTTCTCGCACTACATGGTGTTTGAGAAACGGATGACCGAGACACAGTCTTTCAGAAACATTAACTCTCTACTCCCGGTAGACCATACCAAACCTACAAAACCCACTACCTGCTGATCCACCTCTTCAAGAGCTTCACGTAACTTACTCAACTATGCTAGAGCCCATAAAAGCTTGTGGCTGCACACGGAAGTTTCTAGCATGAATCATCTCAGTTCCCTTTGAGCCTGGGTGGCGGTCCATAGGAAGATCACACGGGTACCCCGGGATTTCCAAAAAAACAGACAACACTGGGTTCCCCAGGTGCCTCAATCCACCCAGATGTGTATTCAAGTTGCCACCTTAAGTTGAACCAATAATTAGCAATCTCACATCTGTCATGGATTTCACTCAAACCCAAACCACGTCTACGAGCATAGCATAGAAATATAAGCAACACGTAGAAGTAACTCCCAAGGGTTTGATAGTAACAGGGCAATATGTTCTACCTCAACAACTACTTCCCAACCCACAAGTTAATGCCATCCTAATCATGCAATGTTTGAGGATTGGAACTAATGCATAAAAACTGGGTATGAAAAGAGTATAATCAATGTGTTACTTGCCTTGCTGACGATCCGCGAATCCTAGGGACTCGTAGTAACACGCTTTGCACTCCGGGAATTCTATCGCAAACAAACAATAACATACATAAGCAACAAGCAATGAAACACAAGCAAAACGCAAATAAAAGAGGTTGACCGGAAAGTTCAACTTAAGAACTCCGGTTTGCAAAAAGAATCAAATCAAACGGAGCAACGAAACTCAAACGGCGAAAGAAACAAGATCCGTTTACTAATCTGAACTAAGGTCAAATTTTACAGTACCAAAATCTTGTTTAAGTTGATTAAACAGAAAGAGGGCCTCGAGACGAAGATCTAGGCGCTTGAATCGCATGATTTCGACTAACAAGCGAAAAGATAAACAGAAACTAAGATCGGATCAGAAATCGCGACCGGAAATAATCACAGATAAATCCGATAAAAAGAAAACTGACGAACAGACTAACGAATGAGCGTTCGTTAGCTGTAACTAACGGGCCAAAACCATTCGTTAAAACGAACGTACGGACGAACGTCCTCTAAATAGAAGAACCGAGAAAAACCGGCGAACCGACCTAAAAAACGAACTAGGGTTTCTCAAAAAACTGAACGGTTTTAAAAAATGGCGGTTCGGATCCCGCACGGTACCTCCGGCGAGGGGCTCCGGCAAGGCGGGGTTGGGCGGCCGAGCGGCGGCTCGCGGGGCGGTGGGGCTCGGCAGCGGCAGGCACGGGCGGCGGCGGCTCGGGTGCGGCGGCGGGGCTGCGATGGTGGTGGTGGCTCGGGGCGGCGGGGT
>NW_021311969.1:0-1218 GCF_002162155.2 Triticum dicoccoides
GGTTCAACAACTATGGAAATCGCTCCGGGACCCCAAAACAGTGAGTAATAATCCAAGAAATGGGCCAGAATTGGCCAAAGCTGCCAGTGTTGATGACCGACACGTAAACGCACCACAGGGTTCGTTAACCATGGAAACCACTCCGGGACCCCGAAATAGTGAGTGGTAGTCCATGAAACGGGCCAGAATCGGCCAAAACTGCCAGTGTTGATGACTGACACATAAGCGCACCTTGGGGTTCAACAACTATGGAAATCTCTTCGGGACCCCAAAACAGTGAGTAATAATCCAAGATACGGGTCAGAATCGGCCAAAACTGCGAGTGTTGATGACCCACACATAAACGCACCACAGGGTTCGTTAACCATGGAAACCACTGCAGGACCCCAAAACAATGAGTAATAGTCCATGAAATGGGCCACAATTAGCCAAAACTGCCAGTGTGGATGACCGACACGTAAGCGGACCTTGGGGTTCAACAATTATGGAAATTGCTTCGTTTCCCGAAAATGGTGAGTAATAATCAAAGAAACGGGCCAGAATCGGCCTAAACTGTCAGTGTTGATGACCGACACATAAACGCACCACATGGTTCGTTAACCATGGAAACCACTTCGGGACCCCAAAACAGTGAGTAATAGTCCATGAAACGGCCCAAAATCGGCCAAAACTGCCAGTGTTGATGACCGACACGTAAGCGCACCTTGCGGTTCAACAACTATGGAAATCGCTCCGGGACCCCAAAACAGTGAGTAATAATCCAAGAAATGGGCCAGAATTGGCCAAAGCTGCCAGTGTTGATGACCGACACGTAAACGCACCACAGGGTTCGTTAACCATGGAAACCACTCCGGGACCCCGAAATAGTGAGTGGTAGTCCATGAAACGGGCCAGAATCGGCCAAAACTGCCAGTGTTGATGACTGACACATAAGCGCACCTTGGGGTTCAACAACTATGGAAATCTCTTCGGGACCCCAAAACAGTGAGTAATAATCCAAGATACGGGTCAGAATCGGCCAAAACTGCGAGTGTTGATGACCCACACATAAACGCACCACAGGGTTCGTTAACCATGGAAACCACTGCAGGACCCCAAAACAATGAGTAATAGTCCATGAAATGGGCCACAATTAGCCAAAACTGCCAGTGTGGATGACCGACACGTAAGCGGACCTTGGGGTTCAACAATTATGGAAATTGCTTCGTTTCCCGAAAA
>NW_021311970.1:0-1037 GCF_002162155.2 Triticum dicoccoides
TCTAATGTCAAGTATCATTTCCTTAGACCATGAGATTGTGCAACTCCCGGATACCGTAGGAGTGCTTTGGGTGTGCCAAACGTCACAACGTAACTGGGTGGCTATAAAGGTACACTACGGGTATCTCTGAAAGTGTCTGTTGGGTTGGCACGAATCGAGATTGGGATTTTGTCACTCCGTGTAAACGGAGAGGTATCTCTGGGCCCACTCGGTAGGACATCATCATAATGTGCACAATGTGACCAAGGAGTTGATCACGGGATGATGTGTTACGGAACGAGTAAAGAGACTTGCCGGTAACGAGATTGAACAAGGTATCGGTATACCGACGATCGAATCTCGGGCAAGTACCATACCGCTAGACAAAGGGAATTGTATACGGGATCGATTGAGTCCTTGACATCGTGGTTCATCCGATGAGATCATCGTGGAACATGTGGGAGCCAACATGGTTATCCAGATCCCGCTGTTGGTTATTGACCGGAGAACGTCTCGGTCATGTCTGCATGTCTCCCGAACCCGTAGGGTCTACACACTTAAGGTTCGATGACGCTAGGGTTATAAAGGAAGCTTGTATGTGGTTACCGAATGTTGTTCGGAGTCCCAGATGAGATCCCGGACGTCACGAGGAGTTCCGGAATGGTCCGGAGGTAAAGATTTATATATAGGAAGTCCTGTTTCGGCCATCGGGACAAGTTTCGGGGTCATCGGTATTGTACCGGGACCACCGAAAGGGTCCCGGGGGCCCACCGGGTGGGGCCACCTGCCCCGGGGGCCACATGGGCTGTAGGGGGTGCGCCTTGGCCTACATGGGCCAAGGGCACCAGCCCCTAGAGGCCCATGCGCCAAGATATAGGAAAAAGGGGAGAGTCCTAAAGGGGGAAGGCACCTCCGAGGTGCCTTGGGGAGGATGGACTCCTCCCCCCCTCTTAGCCGCACCCCTTCCTTGGAGGAAGGGGCAAGGCTGCGCCTCCCCCCTCTCCCCTGCCCCTATATATAGTGGAGGGGAGGGAGGGCATCCATACCTGAGCCCTTGG
>NW_021311971.1:0-1029 GCF_002162155.2 Triticum dicoccoides
GACTTAAGCATCGCTACGGGTGAGAAAGTCTCATCGTAGTCAACCCCTTGAACTTGTCGAAAACCTTTTGCAACAAGTCGAGCTTTATAGACAGTTATATTACCATCAACGTCAGTCTTCTTCTTAAAGATCCATTTATTCTCAATGGCTTGCCGATCATCGGGCAAGTCAACCAAAGTCCATACTTTGTTTTCATACATGGATCCCATCTCAAATTTCATGGCTTCTAGCCATTTTGCGGAATTCGGGCTCATCATCGCTTCCTCATAGTTCGTAGGTTCATCATGGTCAAGTAACATGACTTCCAGAATAGGATTACCGTACCACTCTGGTGCGGATCTTACTCTGGTAGACCTACGAGGTTTAGTAGAAACTTGATCTGAAGTTTCATGATCATTATCATTAGCTTCCTCACTAATTGGTGTAGTTGTCACAGGACTGGTTCTCGTGATGAACTACTTTCCAATAAGGGATTAGATACAGTTATCTCATCAAGTTCTACTTTCCTCCCACTCACTTCTTTCGAGAGAAACTCCTTCTCTAGAAAGGATCCATTCTTAGCAACGAATGTCTTGCCTTCAGATCTGTGATAGAAGGTGTACCCAATAGTCTCTTTTGGGTATCCTATGAAGACACATTTCTCCGATTTAGGTTCGAGCTTATCTGGTTGAAGTTTCTTCACATAAGCATCGCAGCCCCAAACTTTAAGAAACGACAACTTTGGTTTCTTGCCAAACCACAGTTCATAAGGCGTCGTTTCAACGGATTTTGATGGTGCCCTATTTAACGTGAATGCGGCCGTCTCTAAAGCATAACCCCAAAACGATAGCGGTAAATCAGTAAGAGACATCATAGATCGCACCATATCAAGTAAAGTACGATTACGACGTTCGGACACACCATTTCGTTGTGGTGTTCCAGGTGGCGTGAGTTGCGAAACTATTCCACATTGTTTCAAGTGTAGGCCAAACTCATAACTCAAATACTCTCCTCCACGATCAGATCGTAGAAACTTTATTTTCTTGTTAC
>NW_021311972.1:0-1188 GCF_002162155.2 Triticum dicoccoides
AAGGAGTGATGTGGCGCAATGTCTTGTCAGTTTCGAGCTGGTGTTCCCACCATCCTTCTTCAATATCATGACGCACGTCCTAGTTCATCTAGTCGACGAGATTGTCATCCTGGGGCCCGTATTTCTACACAATATGTTCCCCTTTGAGAGGTTCATGGGAGTCCTAAAGAAATATGTCCATAACCGCGCTAGGCCAGAAGGAAGCATCTCCATGGGCCATCAAACAGAGGATGTTATCGGGTTTTGTGTTGACTTCATTCCTGGCCTTAACAAGATAGGTCTCCCTAAATCGCGGTATGAGGGGAGACTGACTGGAAAAGGCACTCTTGGAAGAGACTCAATAATATGCAGGGACGGATATTCTTGGTCTCAAGCACACTACACAGTTCTACAGAACTCTACCTTGGTGACCCCGTATGTCGATAAACACAAGAACAGTCTGCGCTCCAAACACCCGGAGCAGTGCGACGACTGGATTACATGTGAACACATCAGGACTTTCAGCAGTTGGTTGGAAACACGTCTCAGAGGTGACAACACTGTTTGTGATGAGTTGTACTTGTTGTCCAGGGGACCATCTTTGACTGCATTGACTTACAAAGGATACGAGATAAATGGGAATACATTTTACACGATCGCCCAAGATCAAAAGAGCACCAACCAAAACAGCGGTGTCCGCTTTGATGCAGCAACCGAGAGCGGAAATGATACATATTATGGTTACATAGTGGACATATGGGAACTTGACTACGGACCTGATTTTAAGGTCCCTTTGTTTAAGTGCAAATGGGTCAATCTGTTAGGCGGCGGGGTACAGGTAGACCCACAGTACGGAATGACAACAGTGGATCTGAAAAATCTTGGGTACACTGACGAACCGTTTGTCCTAGCCAATGATGTGGCACAGGTTATCTATGTGAAGGACATGTCTACCAAACCGAGAAAAAGAAAAGATAAGGAAGCGAATACATCATACGATGAGCCAAAGCGCCACATAGTTCTTTCAGGAAAAAGGGACATCCTGGGAGTGGACGGCAAGACAGACATGTCTGAAGATTATGAAAAGTTTCATGAAATTCCTCCCTTCAATGTCAAGGCTGACCCAAGCATCCTGATAAACAATGAAGATTATCCATGGTTACGACGCAATAAGCAAATGACACAAGCGAAGAAAAAGTGAAGACTTTC
>NW_021311973.1:0-1320 GCF_002162155.2 Triticum dicoccoides
TCTTTCATCAGAAACCTGAAATGGGGATGACAGAACCCCCAGTCCCCTCTGAATCCAATTAGGGTTTACTAAAAACTTTTTCAATGAACCTGAAATGCCCTTCTAAAATGCCCATCATTTTTGTCTTGGTTCAGAACCTCTGCCAAAAGTGGTGCACATTTTCCTAGGCCAGCTTAGGGTTTTTGAATTAAATCATAAATATTTGAATTTGGGCATTTAAAATTATATAAAATATTTAAATGCTCAAATATCTCCAAACTAAAATGTTTCATGTTGGAAATAATCCAACTATGGACCAGGAGTAGTTTGGTGATTTTAGGAGTAGCCTAAGTATTTTATTTAATTCAACAAAGTTGCAGAAGTATTAAAAAAACAGAAAACAGAAAGAAATGGAAAAAGCTTACCTGGCGCCTGCTCCCGGCCCACCTGCCGGCCCAGCCCAGCGTCGCTCCAGCGAGATGCTTGCCGGCCAGGCAGGCAGGCAGGTGCCCGATGGCGACCGCAGCGCGCGCCACGCACCTGCTCGCCGCCTCGCCGCTCCCCACGCCCGGTGACGTCGTGGACCGGCCTCCCTCGCTCCCCCGAACCCCCCAGACACCCCCTCTCCTCTCCAGCTCCTCCCCCTCGCGCTCCCCCGCCATGACCGACGCCACCATCGCCGTGCCTTCGTCGTAGCCGTGCTCCCCGCCGCCCGTGCGTCCTCTCATCGTGTCCAGGAGCTCCGCCGCTGTCCACCCCATCGAGCAAGCCGAGCCCCGAGCGCTCGCAACGCCCGAGTCCACCGCAACGACCTCGCCCAAACCGCCGTCGCCGGAGATCCCCTTCAACGCCGTCATCGCTCCGGTCCATCTCCGGCCACACCAAGGGCTTCGTCGCACTCACTGTGAGCTTAGCCATCTTCCCCTTCCTTCCGTTCTTGCTCCCGAGCCGTGTAGCAACCTCCCGGAGCTCAACCGCACCCACCGCCGTGGAGCTCGTCGCCGACGTGCTCCCGGTTACCCTCCGACCACTCCACGGTGTCCATCATGCTCACCGTGTCACTTAGCACCTAGCTAGCCACTCCCCGAGCCTCACCGACCCCTCTAGCGTCAAGTTCGTCTTCGGCCGAACCCCGGTGGCCGCCAAAGTCGTCGCCGGCGCCAACTCCGGCCACCCCGACTCCAACGGACTCCACCAAGAGCTGCGGCTTGTCCTCAGCTCCACTCCGGTGGTCTCCGCGACCCATTTGGTGGCCGAAACGGCCAAAACCACTTCCGCCGCCGCGTCGGGCTCGCCGGCGGCTAAACGCCGGTGCAGCCGACCCGGGTTTGACCACGGGTG
>NW_021311974.1:0-660 GCF_002162155.2 Triticum dicoccoides
TTGAACAATTCATGAAAGAATATTGAAGGAAGAGAGATTTCACATATAAATATATTATCATAGACATCTTTTATAATTGTGAGCACTCATTAAGTATGACATGCTAAAGAGTTGATGTTGGACAAGGAAGACAACGTAATGGGTTATGTTTTCTCACATCTTAGTTAAAGTATATTGTCATGGATCATTCAAACATGTTGAGCTTGCCTTTCCCCCTCATGCTAGCCAAAATTCCTAGCACCAAGTAGAGATACTACTTGTGCTTCCAAATATCCTTAAACCCAGTTTTGCCATGAGAGTCCACCATATCTACTTATGGATTGAGTAAGATCCTTCAAGTAAGTTGTCATCGATGCAAGCAATAAAAATTGCTCTCTAAATATGAATGACTTATTAGTGCGGAGAAAATAAGCTTTGTACGATCTTTTTATGGAAGCAATAAAAGCGACCGACTGCATAATAAAGGTCCATATACAAGGGGCAATATAAAGTGACGTTCTTTCGCATTAAGATTTGTGTATCCAACCCTAAAAGCGCTTGACAACCTCTGCTTCCCTCTGCGAAGGGCCTATCTTTTACTTTATGTCTTTTACTTTATGCAAGAGTCAAGGTGATCTTCACCTTTCGCTTTTTCATTTTATCCTTTGGCAAGCACTTTGT
>NW_021311975.1:0-1506 GCF_002162155.2 Triticum dicoccoides
CACTAGAGCAGCAGCTGATTTGCCGTTTCATGAAGTATCCCTTCTTGCCCTTGCCCTTCTTGAAACTAGTGGTTTCACCAACCATCAACAATTGATGCTCCTTCTTGATTTCTACTTTCGCGGTGTCAAACATCGCGAATACCTCAAGGATCATCATATCTATCCCTGATATGTTATAGTTCATCACGAAGCTCTAACAGCTTGGTGGCAATGACTTTGGAGAACCATCACTGTCTTATCTGGAAGATCAACTCCCACTCGATTCAAATGATTGTTGTACTCAGACAATCTGAGCACAAGCTCAACAATTGAGCTTTTCTCCTTAGTTTGCAGGTTAAGAAAGTCATCGGAGGTCTTATACCTCTTGACATGGGCACGAGCCTGAAATCCCAATTTCAGCCCTCAAAACATCTCATATGTTTCGCGATGTTTCAAAAACGTCTTTGGTGCCTCAACTCTAAACCGTTTTGCTGAACTATCACGTAGTTATCAAAACGTGTATGTCAGATGTTCGCAACAACCACAGACAACGTTCGAGGTTCAGCACACTGAGCGGTGCATTAAGGACATAAGCCTTCTATGAAGCAATGAGGACAATCCTCAGTTTACGGACCTAGTCCGCATAATTGCTACTATCAACTTTCAACTAATTTTTTTTTCTAGGAACATATCTAAACAGTAGAACTATAGCGTGAGCTACGACATAATTTGCAAAAACCTTTTGACTATGTTCAGGATAATTAAGTTCATCTTATGAACTCCCACTCAGATAGACATCCCTCTAGTCATCTAAGTGATTACATGATCCGAGTCAAACTAGGCCGTGTCCAATCATCACGTGAGACGGACTAGTCATCATCGGTGAACATCTTCATGTTGATCGTATCTTCTATACGACTCATGTTCGACCTTTCGGTCTCCGTGTTCCGAGGCCATGTCTGTACATGCTAGGCTCGTCAAGTCAACCTAAGTGTTTGCATGTGTTCCGAGGCCATGTCTGTACATGCTAGGCTCGTCAACACCCGTTGTATGTGAACGTCTGAATAAAACACCCGATCATCACGTGATGTTTTGAAACAGCGAACTGTCGCAACAGTGCACAGTTAGGGGAGAACACTTCTTGAAATTGTTGTAAGGGATCATCTTATTTACTACCGTCGTTCTAAGCAAATAAGATGTATAAACATGATAAACATCACATGCAATCAAATAGTGACATGATATGGCCATCATCACTTTGCTCCTTTTGATCTCCATCTTCGGGGCTCCATGATCATCATCGTCACCGGCATGACACCATGATCTCCATCATCATGATCTCCATCATCGTGTCTTCATGAAGTTGCCTCGCCAACTATTACTTCTACTACTATGGCTAACGGTTAGCAATAAAGTAAAGTAATTACATGACGTTTAAGTTGACACGCAGGTCACAAATAAATAAAGACAACTCCTATGGCTCCTGCCGGTTGTCATACTCATCGACATGCAAGTCGTGATTCCTAT
>NW_021311976.1:0-1756 GCF_002162155.2 Triticum dicoccoides
TCGGTCGTGCACGGGAACGGTGCTGGAGCTCGAAGTCGAGCAAAGCGAGGCGCTAGGGATGCTCTACGGGGTCTTGCGAACTCGTTGGACTCGCCGGGGTGACCAAATGGTCACCGGAGCTGCGTCGACGGCGAGCTCGGCGACGGCGGAGGTTCGGCCGTGGTGGGGAGGTGGCTACGGTGAGGGAACAAGGGGAAGGAGAGGGGGAAACGGTGGCGTAGCTCACCGCGGTTGCAGTGGGCGTCGAAGTGGGCTCGGGGACGCGCTGGAGACGGCGAATCGACGGCGACGGTGGTCGGAGCCCGAAGAGGGGAACGGCGACGTGGCGGCGATGCAGGGCTTCCGGGGAGCTGTGGAGCGGTGGGGAGGAAGAGGGAGTCGAGGCGGAGCTCCTGAGCTAGTCGGGGGAGCGAGGGGTGGTCGGAGACGGTGGCTATGGCGAACGGCGGCGACGGTGGTGTTCGTCCGTGTGAGAGGGGGAGCGAGAGAGAGGAGAGGAGAGCCGGGGGAGAGTGAGAGAGAGCAGGGGGGAGGGCGTGGCGTCGTCCAGGGCGTCGAGCGAGGAGGGGAGGCCAGGCAAGCAGGCGAGCAGGTGGCGTGGCGCGGTGGCGCGCGCGCGCGCGCCGGCCACACTCCCCTCCCTCTGTCGGGACGAAGACGACAGAGGAGGGAGGTGGGCTGGGCCGGCTGCTGGCTGGGCCAGCCAGCTGGCTGGGCCGCACAGTGGAGGAGCCCAGGTAAGCTCCTCCTGTTATATATTTTCTTTTTTTTTTAATTTCTGACATTTGTTTGATTTAAATAATATATTAAATCATTTATTTAACTTATGCCAATTTTTGCAGGAGCTATTTATATTATTCTAGAGCTCTTTTATAATTGGCATAATATTTGGGCATATATTAATATATATAATTAATATATCTCCAATGCAAATATTTATGCATTTATTCCAAATGCCCAAAATAAATGTCCATGAGCCACTAAAAATATTGGTTTGATTTTTATCTCTGTCCAATATTTTCAGAGAGCAACATGAGCATTTTCTTGGACCCTTTTGGAGAAATTTTTATTTGGGTCATTTTCAAAATGGTTCTGAGGGTTTCACAGATCCCCATTTCAAGTTTCTGATGAAAGAGTAAACATGATGCAACACTCTAATGCATGACTAGCTAGGGTGTGACAACTCACCCCCACTCAAAAGAATCTCGTCCCGAGATTTGGGTTCCTCCGGGAAGAAGGCGGGATACTCGAGTCGAAGACGATCCTCCCTTTCCCAAGTTGCTTCATCCTCGGAATGGTGCGACCACTGAACCTTGAGAAACTTGATATTATGACGTCGCGTGGTACGTTCGGCTTGATCGAGGATACGAATGGGGTACTCTCGATATGTAAGATCATCTTGGAGATCAAGCGTTTCGTGGTCCACTTCACGGATAGGATCCGAGAAGCAACGCCTGAGTTGAGAAACGTGGAAGACATCGTGAACTCTGGAGAGGTGCGGAGGTAGTTCCAACTGGTAGGCAACTTCTCCTCGTTTGGCAAGAATGCGAAAAGGTCCAATGTAACGAGGAGCCAATTTGCCTTTGATACCGAAACGATGGGTTCCCTTCAGAGGGGTGACCCGAAGATAAGCCTTCTCGTCAACCTCGAAGGTCATAGCCTTATGTTTTCGGTCATATTGACTCTTTTGACGGGATTGGGCTGTTTTCAACTTTTCACGAACGATACGAACTTGTTCTTCTGCTTCCTGAATCAT
>NW_021311977.1:0-892 GCF_002162155.2 Triticum dicoccoides
GCGGCGGCGATAGTGGTTTTGGTCGTTTCGGCCACCAAATGAACCGCGGAGGCCACCGGAGTGAAGCTGAGGACGACCCGCGGCTCTTGGCGGAGTCCGTTGGGGTCGGGGTGGCCGGAGTCGACGGCGGCGAGCTCGGCTGCGGCGGCCGGGGTTCGGTCGTGCACGGGAACGGTGTTGCAGGGTGTTAGGGGGGGTGTTGGAGCGTGCTACGTGCTCCTAGTGAGATGTGGAGCACGATGGCGTGCTCGGTTGGGCGCTACGGCGATCGTGGCCACGACGGCGACATCGCCGGCGGCGTGAAGCTTTCGGCCGCGGTGGGGCTAGGGCCTAGGGGTCGGGAGAGAGCAGGGGAGAAGGGGGAAACGGTGGCGTAGCTCACCGCGGTTGCAGTGGGCGTCGAAGCGGGCTCGGAGACGCGTCGGAGACGACGAATTTGACGGCGACGGTGGTCGGAGTCCGAAGGGGGGGAACGGCGACGTGGCGGCGATGCAGGGCTTCCGGGGACCCGTGGAGCGGTGGGGAGGAAGAAGGAGTTGAGGCGGAGCTTCTGAGCTGGTCGGGGAAGCGAGGGGTGGTCGGAGACGGTGGCTAAGGCGAACGGCGGCGACGGTGAGCTTCGGCCGTGAGAGAGAGAGAGAGTGAGGGAGAGCCGGGGGAGAGTGAATGGGGTGTCGGCGAGGTCGGGGCGGCGACCAGAAGACGATCCACGCGGCGCAACGGCGACCAGGGCGATGCAGAGAGGCTGGGTGGTGCGTGGCGAGCTCGGGCGCGCCATGCTCACCTCCCTGCCTGCTCTGGCGAGGGGAAGCAGCTGGCTGGCACGGGCCAGCACAGTGCTGGGCCGGCTGGGCTGGGCCGCACAGGTAAGTCTTCCCCTTTCTTTATTTTT
>NW_021311978.1:0-1272 GCF_002162155.2 Triticum dicoccoides
TTTGACATGTAGTGCAGCGAGCAATAAAACGCTCAACATCCCGTCTCATCTTTGGCCAAAAGAAATGTGTAGCAAGTACGTCCTCCGTCTTCTTCACGCCAAAGTGTCCCATTAATCCTCCTCCATGCGCCTCCTGCAACAACAAAAGACGAACGGAGCTAGCTGGAATGCATAGCTTGTTAGCACGAAACACAAATCCATCGTTAACAACAAACTTGTTCCACATTCTTCCTTCTTTACAATTCTGCATTACATCTTTAAAATCAGCATCATGCACATATTGATCTTTGATGGTCTCCAAACCAAATATTTTGAAGTCAAGTTGTGAAAGCATAGTATAGCGACGAGACAATGCATCAGCAATAACATTTTCTTTTCCCTTCTTGTGTTTAATGACATAAGGGAAAGTCTCAATGAATTCAACCCATTTAGCATGTCTACGATTCAGTTTAACTTGACTTTTAATATGTTTCGAAGATTCATGATCAGAATGTATAACAAATTCTTTGGGCCATAAATAATGTTGTCATGTTTCTAAAGTCCGAACAAGAGCATATAATTCTTTATCATAAGTAGAATAATTCAGACTAGGCCCACTCAATTTTTCAGAAAAGTATGCAACAGGTTTGCCATCTTGTAATAACACACCTCCTAATCCAATTCCACTAGCATCACATTCAAGCTCAAAAGTCTTATTAAAATCAGGAAGTTGGAGTAAAGGAGCATGTGTCAACTTATCTTTCAATACCGTGAAGGCTTCTTCCTGTGCGGTACCCCAAAGAAAAGGCACATCTTTCTTTGTAAGCTCATTGAGAGGTGCAGCAATGGTGCTGAAATCTCTCACAAAACGCCTATAGAATCCAGCGAGGCCAAGAAAACTCTCACTTGTGTGACCGTTTTGGGCTGCGGCCAACTCTCAATAGCTTCAATCTTGGCTTTATCAACTTCAATTCCCTGTGGAGTAACAACATAGCCAAGAAAAGATACTCGGTCGGTGCAAAAGGTGCACTTCCCAAGGTTACCAAACAAACGTGCATCACGTAGAGCAATAAAAACAGCACGTAAATGTTCCAAATGTTCCTCCAAAGATCTGCTATAAATCAATATGTCATCAAAGTAAACTACCACAAATCGTCCAATGAAAGCACGTAAAACTTCGTTCATTAATCTCATGAAAGTACTAGGTGCATTAGTTAACCCAAAAGGCATGACTAACCACTCATATAATCCAAACTTAGTTTTAAATGCTGTTTTCCATTCATCTCCCAATTT
>NW_021311979.1:0-1231 GCF_002162155.2 Triticum dicoccoides
AATAAAACCTTTTTCATTGAACTCAAAATGTCCTCTAAAAATGTTCAACATTTCTGGTTTGAGGTGGAAGCATCTACCAAAAATGGTTTATATTTTTGCAGGACATATTTGGTCACTGAATTAAATCATATAGTATTTTCATTTGGGCATTTAAATGCTATTAAATATTTCAAATGCTCAAATAATCATAAACTAAAATGTTTACTGTTGGATATATTCTAAACAGTAGCCATGATTAGTTTCATGATTTTTGAAAGTGTCTGAGTATTTTTAATAAAGCCCTAAATTTACAGAATAATAGAAAACTGAGATAATTAGAAAAAGAGAGAGAGAGAGAAAGACCCGTACCTGGGCCACTTACCTGTAGCCGGCCCAGTTTCTGCGCGGCCCGTTACTGTGCAGCCCAGCTGCCAGTCATCTTCCTCCCCCTCGCCCCGAAGCAACTGCGTGCTGGACGCACGCGCGCCGACGCCGGCCACCTCCTGCTTCGCCGTGGCAGCCTCCCCGACTTCCTCGCGACGCCACGGAGACGTCCCCGACCCCCTCTCACTTCTCCCTCGCTCTCTGGACCCCCCTCCCCCTCGCTCCTCTGTTTCCCCTCCCGCGACCGAGCGGAGCTCGCCGTCATCGTCGCCGTACCCATGGCCACCGGCCACCCCTAGCCTCGCCGATGCACCCAGGAGCTCCGCCTCGACCCCCTCTTCCTCCCCACTGATCCACAGCCCTCCGGAAGCCCTGCATTGCCGCCATCGCCGTCGTCTTCTACCTCGGACCCGCCGGCCATCTTCGTCAAATTCGCCGGCTCCGGACCGTCCCCGACCTCGCCGAGCGTCCCCTCGTCATCGCCGTGAGTCACTGACCCTCTCCCCTAACTCAGCATGCTCCCCTCCGTGCCGTAGCGCCGTTCCCCACGAGCACCGAAGCCACCGTCCGCCATTGCTGCTGCACGCATAGCCCCCGTGCTCCCCTGGCCTCACTGAGCTGCTCTTAGTGCTCCCCATGTCTAGCAGGTGCTGCCCAGCCTCTCCATTTGCTCACTGATGCACCGTAGCGACGCGCCCGAGCACCACCGAACCCCATCGCCGCCAAAGCTCGTCGCCGGCATGAGTTCCGGCGACCCCACGACCTCCCACTTGGTCCTCTGGATGCGCGAGAGCAAGGGCCATCCCCTGGTGCCCTCAGCGCGCCAAACTGACGCCTCTAGCGCAAGTCCGGCGTGCCCCGCCGTGTC
>NW_021311980.1:0-1413 GCF_002162155.2 Triticum dicoccoides
ATATGTATTATTTCCAATAAGTCAGTAGCTCGTTCTATTGTTCCGGAGAACGGAGTTTGAGTCATCTTACCCAAAAGGCACGGTTCGCAAGCATCAAATGATTCATAACCAAGTGATTCCGAAAATCCATCTTTATGGAGTTTCTTCATGCACTTTACACCGATATGACCCAAACGGTAGTGCCACAAATAAGTTGCACTATCATTATTAACTTTGCATCTTTTGGCATCAATATTATGAATATGTGTATCACTACGATCGAGATCCAACAAACTATTTTCATTGGGTGTATGACCATCGAAGGTTTTATTCATGTAAATAGAACAACAATTATTCTTTGACTTTAAATGAATAACCGTATCACAATAAACATGATCAAATCATATTCATGTTCAACGCAAACGCCAAATAACATTTATTTAGGTTTAACGCTAATCCTGAAAGTATAGGAAGTGTGCGATGATGATCATATCAATCTTGGAACCACTTCCAATACACATCGTCACTTCACCCACAACTAGTCTCTGTTTATTCTCTAACTCTTATTTCGAGTCACTAATTTTTAGCAACCGAACAAGTATCAAATACTCAGGGGCTACTATAAACACTAGTAAGGTACACATCAATAACCTGTATATCAAATATACCCTTGTTCTCTCTGCCATCCTTCTTATCCACCAAATATTCATGGTATTTCCATTTCCAGTGACCATTTCCTTTGCAGTGTAAGCACTCAGTTCCAGGCTTTGGTTCAGCTTTGGGCTTCTTCGTGGGAGTGACAACTTGCTTGTCATTCTACTTGAAGTTTCCCTTTCTTTCCCTTTGCCCTTCTTGAAACTAGTGATCTTGTCAACCATCAACACTTGATGCTCTTTCTTGATTTCTACCTTCGTCGATTTCAACATCACGAAGAGCTCGGGAATCGTTTTCGTCATCCCTTGCATACTATAGTTCATCACAAAGTTCTACTAACTTGGTGATGGTGACTAGAGAACTCTGTCAATCACTATCTTATCTGGAAGGTTAACTCCCACTTGATTCAAGCGATTGTAGTACCCAGACAATCTGAGCACATGCTCACTAGTTGAGGGATTCTCCTCCATCTTTTAGCCATAAAACTTGTTGGAGACTTCATATCTCTCAACACGGGTATTTGCTTGAAATATTAACTTCAACTCCTGGAACATCTCATATGGTCCATGACGTTCAAACTGTCTTTGAAGTCCCGATTCTAAGCCGTTAAGTATGGTGCACTAAACTATCAAGTAGTCATCATATTGAGCTAGCCAAACGTTCATAACGTCTGCATCTGCTCCTGCAATAGGTCTGTCACCTAGCGGTGCATTAAGGACATAATTCTTCTGTGCAACAATGAGGATGAACCTCAGATCACGGATCCAATCCGCATCATTG
>NW_021311981.1:0-6200 GCF_002162155.2 Triticum dicoccoides
TGATTGGTAGCGCGAGTAAACAGATCTTTTGCGCGAGCTATTTGATCCTCAATATGACCTCTGATAAAAAAATGTTCAACATGAAAGTTGTTCGTATCGTCGAAATGGTCAAGATTTCTTTTGGACTCGTTTCCATCCGAGGTCGTTTACCACCACAAAAAAGACCCGCAAGGTGCAGCCAGTTTAAACCGAAGAGTTTTGGAAAGTTCGGACAAGACCAATCCGAATTTGACTAGGGTTTTGGAAGTGAATCCAAGCCTTTTCCTTGCACGAGAAGTCCAGCCACCTCTTATATACCTAAGGTGTGACGGCCGATTAAATAACACACAATCGATCAATTCATCTACCACTTTTATCTTTTATCTTTTCTCTTTAACCCTAGTTCTTCTTCTTCCTCGTTCTTCGTTAGTTCTTCTAGTTGCAGGGCGGTGATCCACGAGGCCCTAGGGGCGATCAGGTCGATCTAGGGCAGCCCATAGCCGCCGCGCGCCCTGACGGGGTCCCTCCCGGGCGTGTGGGGTTTCGGGTCATCAAAAGCGCCCGCCGGATTGTCCTGCGTACCGCGCTTCCGGCGGGTCTCCTTCGACATGAGCTGCGGTGCATCACCCCCGGCGTCGAGGGTACACAGTGACGTGTTCGTGTGCGAACACAAACCATGTACCTTCGTAATGAACATCTCATAGTGCCACCAATTGGATATAAAGGTTTGGAAGAAAACATGCTCCTAATGTTGAACCAGTTGGACTTTTTGTGCAGCTCCACTAAAATCGAGCATCCCTGTTTGCATAGATATTGAAAGTGTGATTACTTTAAAAGTGACACTAGTTGAAGCATAGACTCATAAATATAAGCATTCCAATTTCTTAATGGGAAAAGGTAGCAAGACTATTTCTAACAACCTGTTTGAAGGAATAAATAAAGCAACAGCGGCCGATGTCAGGAAGGCATACATAGTTTTTTCTGAAAAGCTGAGCCATTCATGACCTTTCCTCTTCTTTTAAGCAAAATTTGTGCAGTTCTACTAAAATAAAATGCCATCACCGCCTTGACAATTCAGTGACACTGTACAAAAAAAATGACTTAACATTACATCATGATGTCAGGTATGTAGTCGACAGGCATTAGAGAAAAACATACAGACCTCCTCTGATAACATAATGAACATTAATTTTAACAAAGGTGTGACTAGCTTCACCGAGATAATTTGAGTGAACTCCACACCATTCGAATACTATAAATATACACTAATTCAGTGGCTAGTGCAACAGTTGAGTAGTTAGTTTATTACAGCATACAGTACAATGGTTTTACTGAACAGATTTCGGTAAACTCTAGCACTGGAAGGTTTCTATAAGAATTAACAATACAAAATGTAAAGGTAACAAGTTTCAGTATTGGTATACTAGTGGCATTAGACAAAATGTGAAGGTAACAATACATCCACAATCAACAGCTAACCCTGAAATAATCCAGTGACATTAAATGGCATTGCTTAAATTTATCTGTGGCATTAGACTGGGAGCGGTATTAGTTAAATGTGGCTTCACTTTAGTAGTAGCATTGCTTGACTTGACTGCTGGCGTTATACTAACAGCAAAAAAGTGGCAATAAGAGCATGGGAGGCCCATTCGGACAGTGGGCGCACCAGTACGATGTACCTCCATAGACGCAGAGTGGTGAGGGAGGTATGGTTGCCCAGAGCAACAAAGATCCAGGCATCATATGTGGATTACGTCCCATTTTTGTTCTCTTTAGCCACCTTTTTTCTATGTGAGGATAACAAACCGATCGACCTGGTCATTCTCTATTGCGTTGTCATGCCTTTCTACCCTTCTTCAACCAATAGACACGAGACTCGTTCCTTAGCTACTGATTTTCCCCTTTTCAACGTAGATGCGGGTTCGATGCCTACTCTCTTGGACAGTACAGTCTCCCTTCCTTTCCTTCTTCAACCCATACATGGATTAGTCTGCATGAAGTAGGGTTTCCTTTAATAGTGCAAATTATGGTTTTCGTCTTCGTGGCGAGCAGAGCAGAGGATAGCAAATTGGGAAGATGGTGGAGTGGAAAAAGATCCACATACAACGACGTGCCAGACGGGGCGATAGAACAAGGGTATGGTTTGAAAAGAGGTAGCATACCCGAGGGTCGGCGGGAAGTGGCTTCGCTCGTGGTCGTCATCCTCCACACACACTACGGCAGCGAGCTTGGGGACGGAGGCCATCCAGCGCGGGCGCTAGGTCTGAGAGGACGGCCTTGTCGTCAGTGCATGACCTCGCTCGCCGACGACGAGTGCGTCAATGCTGCACGTCCTTTTCTTCCCCGGTGGATCTGTGACCACCGGTGAGGAGGGAGAGAGGGACCGTATTTTTTAGATCTGGAGAGAAGGTGGTAGTGTGAGAAGCAAGTGGGCAGCCCTTGGCAAGAAAGCGCTGAAGCTCCAACCTATATATCTTTTTTATACTACTAGTACTGGAGGTGGAGTAGTGGTAGAGTAGTTTATATTTTTTCTGCGTACAGTACCAGTTAGTCGTAGTTCAAAACTGAACGACACGCCATTAAAAAAATAAAGGTCGATAACTAATGCGGCACCTCGGGCCAATGCGGCCAGATCGCATTTTGCACGAGAAATTACACACCATGTTTCATCGACATGTGGTCCCGTTCCAACATATCAGTGAGACGACGGCGAGTAGTAGGAGTATTTCCAAACCGACGTGTAGGCCGGGGTGCACCTTCGTGAACCGTGGCAAACTGGCAACCGCCCACCGACTCTTCGCCTTTCCCTCTTGATTTGGAACTGCTGTCGCACGCTCTTCCTCTCCCTCCTCCATTTTCCTTCAGCCCTTCACCCTTTCTTCTGCCATTGTTCGGTCATCTTCTCCATGGAGGGAACAGGACAGAAATGACCCCGTTATTCTTGCCCCGATCTGAAAGATGACGTGGTGGAGGAACTCATTGATCATTGCAACGTCATCACCTTGGCTAGCATGACAGGTTCGTTCAAGCCCATTCTTGACTCAACTAATAACATCATTACAAGGAACCCAAGAGTCAAGGAGCGGTTTGATCTCCCCTATCTTCTTCGTCGTGACCCTGATGACTAGCACCATCACGACAGAGGCCTCACCCTGTGCAAGTTAATGCCGCTTGATAATGATACGTATGATGTTAAGATGCCATCGCTTGAGGGCAAGGCTTGGGCAGGCGCAGATGGAGATTGGGTTGTTTACATTGGGTCCAACTGCGAGTGGGAACTTGTGAATGTGTACACTCGTGACCGGGTTCCACTTCCAAAAATCTCACCAGACTGCCGAGAGGTTGATCACACCGGTATTGTATGCACGTTCAAATACAATCATGGTGACTGTCTTCTACGGAGGGTAGCAATTTCTCGAGTTCCCAACCGCACTTGGAATTACAACAACTATGAAGTTGTTGCTATCTTCGACAAGCTTGTTACCCTCCTTGCTGGTTTTACTCGATGGATATTGCTCAAAAATCAGTTTCTGTACACGGATAAGTACTGTGATGCAATTGAATACGAGGGCCTTGTGTTTGCTGCCACCACTCGTGGCACTGTTTTTGCATGGAGTCATTGTTTCGGTACGTTTTTCTTCCACCGTAATTATAATTGTTTCATCCACATGCACGCAGGTTAGCAAGTTTCCCTTTACTAATTAACCTTCTTCTTGTGTTTCCAAGGTCCTGCGAACATTCCACCACCTATACTTGAAGATTTTTATAACCAAGGGGGAGATGACGATGGTGATGATCACGAGCATGAGGACGAGCAGCGCCCATATACTATTTGGCACCTGGCAACTAATTCCAATGGATCACCTCTTCTCGTGTGTATACAGCCCACTAATGATGTTACTGCTAAGGAAGTAGGTGTAGTCTCCCATGGTCGCACTCTCCGGGCCTATTCCAACACCTGTTGCATGGTATTCGGGATGGATACTAGTGTGCTAGCGCCAACTCCTTCTCCCTGGTACAGAATTGATAGTCTTGGAGAAAACTCGCTCTTCCCTGGACAAAACTATCCAATGATGGTGAAAGGTGATCCAACTGTTGTTGACACAACGTTACTACCATTTATGAGAAGCAACTGTGTCTATACCTCGGACATTTGGGCGGTTCCCTACCCTGGTACTGATATAGTAGGCCGCTTCAGCCTGGATGACCAGTCCTGCGTTGGTCTCCAGATCGACAATGGATGGCCTGTCCTAGAGAATCACTTGTGGTTCAAAGCAAGCGTTTCCAACGCCGAGGAATGGTTGAGTTGAAGTTCATTTCATTGCTTGTTATTTGTTGTGTGGTGAAAACTTTAGTATTTATAATGTATCCTCGTTGTCGATGTGGGTTGATGACCTGTTATATGTAATAAAATGATATGCATGTGATAAACTTACTAAATTTATGAATGGCTTTCGAGTTGCTTCTGTGAGTGAGTGGTGCGACGAGGCAAAAAAATATTTTCCGAATACATAATTGTACGTGCATTGCAACAGGTTATCGGATGAGGCCAATCAACAATAGTAGTACACTTTTTGTACTAACTTCACATGCTTCGCGCGTTGTGCGGGTGTTTTTACTATATTGTACTCTACTACGTAACCAGCACCTCAAATCCTCGATACTAGTAGTACTACTACTATATAGTAAGTAGTAGGAGTAGTAGGGTGGCATGGGCCAGAACAAGCATTCACGTCCAGGAGTACGGCACACGCCACCAGCACGACTTCCATCTGACACCATATTTCTTGGAGTCCGTGCTAGAGCAATATCTTCAACCTCATCGTTTCTCTAATTCAGCCATCGCGCGGCGGGCGAGGTGGGGGTTTGCTGATAGTCGGTTTCCTTAACTGCGGTCCCACTTGTAAGGCCAACTGCAACGCACGACCCCAAACGGACCTCCGTTTTGCACGAACTCCAACGATAATTTTGACTAGAAAAGCAAGACCAAAGAAAACAAGAACCACAAGAATATATTTTACTACTCCTGTAAGTTGGATTAGTGTCTTCTTGATGCATTCATTGTTGATCTGCGGAGGCTCAATCTTGTGTGCTTCTTTCTTCTTCGAGTGTAAAGAAGTAGACGTTGCTTCCTCGCATCTAGTCTCAGGTCTAGCCTCTATTCTAGTACTCCCTTCGGTCCGTTTTTCTCTGCGTCTAAGCAGCAACACGCATACCAAGTAGGAGTATCAACAAGTGCACTAATCTCATCTATAGCCTCTGTGCTAGCTAAAAGTGATAGAACACCTACTAAATTGCGCTATATCAATATATGGATGTACTCTTCTTCCCAATACAAAAACTTGCATCCATTCTACTCCCTCCGTTGCACAATACATGCCTTCTATTTGTCAAAATATATATGTATCTAGACATGTTTTAGTATATAGGTACATCCATTTTTGGACAAATGGAAGTCAAGTATTTTGGAACGGAGGGAGTACACAATAAAAATATTTAAGTTAGCACAACTAGTCTAATCCGAGAGCACAACCGAAGATTTGGTCGGGTTCTTCCTCCTTTTGCCGACACGTGGGACATCCAGCATCCAGGTCGTGTCATGAAAGAAAATAGAGTGGTAGTTGAAGCCACGAGATGTGCATCTTGGGTTAAACTGTAAATAGAATCTTACTACTCTTGAGTAACTCCAAAAGCGGCCACCGAAGATCTTTCTTGGATTTGTTTTTCATCACCAGCACGTCGAGGTGAAAGATGTGCAGGTTCAGTGGATCCTCTTGCATTTTCACTGACATGTGGGGCCGCATGTGAGCAAACAGACGATGGGCTCCGTGCATCTGCTGGCTGGCTGAGAAGAGAGATAGAAGAGGGCTGAGCACGGACTGCAGGAAATTTGTTCTACGTACCTCGATATAGGCTCGATATAGTGGCTGGCATGGGCCATAACTAGCATTCACGTCTAGCAGTACGGCACACGCCACCAACACGAGTCCCATCCGACACCAATTTTCATGGAGTCCGTGCTACAACCATCTCTTCTCCCTCCTGTTTTCTCAGCCATCGCGCTGTGGGCAGGGTGGGGGTTTGCCGATAGTCGGTTTGCTCAACTGCGGTCCCACTTATGAGTGAAAATGCAACACCGCACGCATTCCCGCTTGAGCGGCGTGCCAGACCAACTGTGTGGGGGTGCGACGCAAACACGACAGGCTTTTTCTTTTGAACTC
>NW_021311982.1:0-926 GCF_002162155.2 Triticum dicoccoides
GCATCAAAACCACAACGATAGTTTGTCAAATAGACTCCGTTTTAACCTTCGCAAGGACCGGGCGTAGCCATACTTGGTTCAACTAAAGTTGGAGAGGCAGTCGCCCGCAAGCCATCTCTGTGCAAAGCACGTCGAGGGAACCGGTCTCGCGTAAGCGTACGCGTAAGGTTGGTCCGGGTCGTCTCGTCCAACAATACCGCTGAACCAAAATATGACATGCTGGTAGGCAGTATGACTTGTATCGTCCACAACTCACTTGTGTTCTACTCGTGCATATAACATCAACATCATTAACCTAGGCTCGGATGCCACTGTTGGGTTTCGTAGTAATTTCAAAAATTTTCCTACGCGCACACAGGATCATGTGATGCATAGCAACGAGAGGAGAGTGTTGTCTACGTACCCAACGCAGACCGACTGCGGAAGCAATGACACGGCGTAGAGGAAGTAGTCGTACGTCTTCACGATCCAACCGATCAAGCACCGAAACTACGGCACCTCTGAGTTCGAGCACACGTTCAGCTCGATGACGATCCCCGGACTCCGATCCAGCAAAGTGTCGGGGAAGAGTTTCGTCAGCACGACGGCGTGGTGACGATCTTGATGAACTACAGCAGCAGGGTTTCGCCTAAACTCCGCTACAGTATTATCGAGGAATATGGTGGCAGGGGGCACCGCACACGGCTAAGGAATCGATCACGTGGATCAACTTGTGTCAACTTGTGTGTTTAGAGGTGCCCCTGCCTCCGTATATAAAGGAGGAGAGGAGGGGAGGCTGGCCGGCCAAAGAGGGAGGCGCAGGAGAGTCCTACTCCCTCTGGGAGTAGGATTCCTCCCCCCAATCCTAGTCCAACTAGGATTCCTCGGAGGGGAAGGGAGAGAGGGGGGCCGGCCACCTTCTCCTAGTCCTAATAGGACTAGGGGAG
>NW_021311983.1:0-597 GCF_002162155.2 Triticum dicoccoides
GAACTCGAGCTTGTCACCAAGATGACCATAAGCTCCAAAACTCACAAAGAGAAGAACCAAACAAGAACTGATAATATAGGAAGAAGAGGTAGGGGAGGTATGCCAACAAATAGTGAAGTGAAACCTCCAACTGAGAAGAACCGGCATAACCTCCAACATCGAAAACATCATAGAAGATGCGAGTGAACTCTGTTTTCGATGAACTCGAGCTTGTCACCAAGATAACCATAAGCTCCAAAACACACAAAGAGAAGAACCAAACAAGAACCAATAATATAGTAAGAAGAGGCAGGGGAGGTATGCCAACAAATAGAGGAGTGAAACCTCCAACCGACAAGAACCGGCATAACCTCCAACATCGAATAGATCATAGAAGATGTGAGTGAACTCCGTTTTTGATGAACTTGAGCTTGCCACCAAGATGACCATAAGCTCCAAAACTCACAAAGAGAAGAACCAAACAAGAACCAATAATATAGTAAGAAGAGGCAGGGGAGGTATGCCAACAAATAGAGGAGTGAAACCTCCAACTGAGAAGAACCGACATAACCTCCAACATCGAAAACATCATAGAAGATACGAGTGAACTCCGTTTTC
>NW_021311984.1:0-2033 GCF_002162155.2 Triticum dicoccoides
TGGATTGCCTCTCTCTCTCTTAGTCCTTCTTTGTAAGTAGCCCCCCTCTCCCTTGTATGTTTTATGGTACTCTCTTTTTCTGTTTGATTTAATAAAGAGTTGTGAGGCTGCTGCCTTGCAGTACGTAGTCAGAAAAACATACAACTATCTAGCTAAAGCATTTAAATGCAACAACTAATGCTATCAAAATCGCAACTAAGGTAATAACTGATCCAACAACATAATGATACAAAGCCTCTTTATTGACGGCATATTTTCTAATATTTATAATCTTCAAGCGCATTGCATCCATCTTGATCTTGTGATCATCGACGACATCGGCAACATACAACTCCAATTTCATCTTCTCTTCTTCAATTATTTTCAATTGTTCTTTCAAATACTCGTTTACTTTTTCAACTAAATTTAACTTCTCGACAAGAGGGTCGGTTGCAATTTTCAGTTCACATACCTCCTAGATAAAAATATCTATGTCAACTTGAGGGGCATAACTGTCATAATCATGAAATGCAACAAATAGTTATAAAAGATATTATGCCACATCCGAATCATAAATCGGACGAGGGCCAACGGGGACGAATATCAAAACCATGGCACTACGTATAACAAACAATCATACAAGTAAGAAATTATACAAGCAACTATCTAAATCATACAAATAAGAATTTTTTTCACAAAAAGGATAAGAACAAGAGCCTTACCAAGGTGGTGCCAGCAACGGGATGGCGCGGGCGATCGATGACGATGAGGACGGGAAGGCACTAGGTAAACCACACCTACACATATGCAAACTAAGATGTTAATTTGAGCTCAGATTGCATATAAATCAAATAAACTCCCACATAATTACTCCCAAACTAAAACCCACAAGTGACTATACTTATAGAGCATGAAACGAGCTAAACTAGCAACGAGAGATGAAAGGACAAAGTTGATAACCTTTTGAACACTTGGATAGATAGGGTGCTTCAAATCTTGACAAATCTTGGCAACAATGGAGGATGAGCTCGAGCTAGGGGAAGAAAATAGAGAGGAGAGAAAGGAGAATGCTTGAACTCGGGCTGGGCGAAGAATTTATATAGGGATATATTTAGTCCTGGTTGATGACACAAACCGGAACTAGAGGTCTAGTCCCGGTTTGTGATACCAACCGGGAATCGGGACTAGAGGTGGCCGTGGCATTTTCCGCTCCTAGCCGTTGGAACCGGGACTAATGGCCCCATTAGTCGTCCAAAATCCGTCCAGGACTCATGCTTCGGACGAATGGCATGTTTTCTACTAGTGTTGTGGCCGTTCAAAAAAAAAATGTTTTGGTTTCCTTAGCTGGCACCTGCCTCGTTATGTTGTTCGCGAGCGAGCGGGACCGAAGAGATGAGTGGCGATGGCGTGCCGGATGTTGTCAAAACTTTAAGACTGTGGCTGCTCCACCGTAGTTTTTGCTCATCCTTGTTTTGTACTTTCGATGATATTTTTTATTGTGCACTTCGTGTAAAAGCTTGGTATTTTGGGGAGCAACTAATTAACGAGCGCTCCTTCGGGAGCCTCGCAACGATCAGCGCCACTTGGCGCGATGTCAGCCATTTGCCACGTGTCGCGCTTTGGGCGCTCCCTCCGGATTTTATTTTATTTTATTTTTCCGCACGTGTTTTTGGATATTTAAACGGTTTTTTCTGGGTTTTTTGACGTTTTGGTTTTCCACCGGTCTTTTCTATCTTTTCGACCAAAATTGTTTTTTCGAAAAAAAATAATTTTACGCAAAAAACGCATTTTTTCCACGAGAGTCACGGTTTTGTTTTCGCGAGAGGCACGGCCGTGCCTTTTGGAAACGAAAAAAAAATCATATTTTCTATTTTTTTTCTTTCGCGAGAGGCACGATTGTGCTTTTATGAGAGTCACGGCCGTGCCTCTTGGAAACAAAAAAAAACATGTTTCTTTGTTTTTTTCTCTTTCGCGAGAGGCACAGTTTTGCTTACGCGAGAGGCACGATTGTGCTTTCGCGAGAGTCACGGCCGTGCCTCCTGGGTAACAAAAAA
>NW_021311985.1:0-2032 GCF_002162155.2 Triticum dicoccoides
TGGATTGCCTCTCTCTCTCTTAGTCCTTCTTTGTAAGTAGCCCCCCTCTCCCTTGTATGTTTTATGGTACTCTCTTTTTCTGTTTGATTTAATAAAGAGTTGTGAGGCTGCTGCCTTGCAGTACGTAGTCAGAAAAACATACAACTATCTAGCTAAAGCATTTAAATGCAACAACTAATGCTATCAAAATCGCAACTAAGGTAATAACTGATCCAACAACATAATGATACAAAGCCTCTTTATTGACGGCATATTTTCTAATATTTATAATCTTCAAGCGCATTGCATCCATCTTGATCTTGTGATCATCGACGACATCGGCAACATACAACTCCAATTTCATCTTCTCTTCTTCAATTATTTTCAATTGTTCTTTCAAATACTCGTTTACTTTTTCAACTAAATTTAACTTCTCGACAAGAGGGTCGGTTGCAATTTTCAGTTCACATACCTCCTAGATAAAAATATCTATGTCAACTTGAGGGGCATAACTGTCATAATCATGAAATGCAACAAATAGTTATAAAAGATATTATGCCACATCCGAATCATAAATCGGACGAGGGCCAACGGGGACGAATATCAAAACCATGGCACTACGTATAACAAACAATCATACAAGTAAGAAATTATACAAGCAACTATCTAAATCATACAAATAAGAATTTTTTTCACAAAAAGGATAAGAACAAGAGCCTTACCAAGGTGGTGCCAGCAACGGGATGGCGCGGGCGATCGATGACGATGAGGACGGGAAGGCACTAGGTAAACCACACCTACACATATGCAAACTAAGATGTTAATTTGAGCTCAGATTGCATATAAATCAAATAAACTCCCACATAATTACTCCCAAACTAAAACCCACAAGTGACTATACTTATAGAGCATGAAACGAGCTAAACTAGCAACGAGAGATGAAAGGACAAAGTTGATAACCTTTTGAACACTTGGATAGATAGGGTGCTTCAAATCTTGACAAATCTTGGCAACAATGGAGGATGAGCTCGAGCTAGGGGAAGAAAATAGAGAGGAGAGAAAGGAGAATGCTTGAACTCGGGCTGGGCGAAGAATTTATATAGGGATATATTTAGTCCTGGTTGATGACACAAACCGGAACTAGAGGTCTAGTCCCGGTTTGTGATACCAACCGGGAATCGGGACTAGAGGTGGCCGTGGCATTTTCCGCTCCTAGCCGTTGGAACCGGGACTAATGGCCCCATTAGTCGTCCAAAATCCGTCCAGGACTCATGCTTCGGACGAATGGCATGTTTTCTACTAGTGTTGTGGCCGTTCAAAAAAAAATGTTTTGGTTTCCTTAGCTGGCACCTGCCTCGTTATGTTGTTCGCGAGCGAGCGGGACCGAAGAGATGAGTGGCGATGGCGTGCCGGATGTTGTCAAAACTTTAAGACTGTGGCTGCTCCACCGTAGTTTTTGCTCATCCTTGTTTTGTACTTTCGATGATATTTTTTATTGTGCACTTCGTGTAAAAGCTTGGTATTTTAGGGAGCAACTAATTAACGAGCGCTCCTTCGGGAGCCTCGCAACGATCAGCGCCACTTGGCGCGATGTCAGCCATTTGCCACGTGTCGCGCTTTGGGCGCTCCCTCCGGATTTTATTTTATTTTATTTTTCCGCACGTGTTTTTGGATATTTAAACGGTTTTTTCTGGGTTTTTTGACGTTTTGGTTTTCCACCGGTCTTTTCTATCTTTTCGACCAAAATTGTTTTTTCGAAAAAAAATAATTTTACGCAAAAAACGCATTTTTTCCACGAGAGTCACGGTTTTGTTTTCGCGAGAGGCACGGCCGTGCCTTTTGGAAACGAAAAAAAAATCATATTTTCTATTTTTTTTCTTTCGCGAGAGGCACGATTGTGCTTTTATGAGAGTCACGGCCGTGCCTCTTGGAAACAAAAAAAAACATGTTTCTTTGTTTTTTTCTCTTTCGCGAGAGGCACAGTTTTGCTTACGCGAGAGGCACGATTGTGCTTTCGCGAGAGTCACGGCCGTGCCTCCTGGGTAACAAAAAA
>NW_021311986.1:0-1124 GCF_002162155.2 Triticum dicoccoides
TTGTATGCTCTGAATGTTGGGTCATGAGACCCATGTTTGTAATATCTCGCTCCTCGGAGCCTATTGAATAGATTACTTGAGTCATAGAGTCATGTTGTGATGCCATGTTGTATTTGCACATATCGAGCATATTGTGTGTATGTTATTGAAATGCTTGGTATGTGTGGGATCTGACCATCTAGTTGTTTATCTTTAGTAGCCTCTCTTACGGGGAAATGTCTCCTAGTGTTTCCACCGAGCCATGGTAGCTTGCTACTGCTCCGGAACACTTAGGCTGGCCGGCATGTGTCCTTCTTCGTTCCTGTGTCTGTCCCTTCGGGGAAATGTCACGCGGTGAATACCGGAGTCCTGTTAGCCCGCTACAGCCCGGCTCACCGGAGTCCTGCTAGCCCAGTGCTACAGCCTGGATCCACTCGCTGATGACCGACACGTTCGATGCTGGGTCATGGATGCCTGTCCCTGTAAGTCTGTGCCGCTTTGGGTTTACGACTAGCCATGTCAGCCCGGGCTCCTTATCATATGGATGCTAGCGACATTGTCATATACGTGTGCCAAAAGGCGCAAACGGTCCCGGGCAAAGGTAAGGCGACACCCGTGGGAATACCGTGCGTGAGGCCGCAAAGTAATATGAGGTGTTACATGCTAGATCGATGTGGCATTGAGTCGGGGTCCTGACAGCGTTGGTATCAGAGCTTGACTGCCTGTAGGATTACTAAGCCAAACTGGTCGAAGTTGAGTCTAGAAATTCTTTAGTTATATAAGGGAATTGATTGTGGGATGGAACGTAAGGCTCTTTTTACTCCTTATACCTCATGGCCTTCTGATCTGAGTCATCATCTTCTCTTCTACGGGGATTAAGAACTAGGCTTTCTCTTCTTTCTATCAGGATCACGTGTTACTAATCCGTAGACTTATAAGATTGTTGGATTTAAGCTTGAGTTCAGTTTCTACTACTTCCGTATGTTAATTGTTGATCTCGAAACCTTGATATCGTGCTTCTGAGTGGTTATGCCACCATTTTGTGAATGTCTCAAATCTTTTCTGAGCATTTACAACCGTTATGCTGTCCGAGTCATCCCAGGTTTCTAAATAGTTTGAAGCAATTTGCAAAATCCTTTCCCTCT
>NW_021311987.1:0-2258 GCF_002162155.2 Triticum dicoccoides
ATCTACTGATTCTCAGAAATCTGTGTGGGCATTCCGTCGAACACGTGGTGGACGATGCTGGAGCTCCCTTCGGTCATCGTTCGGGACACGAGAGCGCTCGTAGGTTTTGCAGGGGCAAAGCGGAGGTGTCCACGGCTCACCTCCATATGTCTGCGGCGGCGGAGACTCGACTCCATACGCCAGTGGAGAGGACCAGATGCAACGCCGCCACGGCGTGCGCGCCATCGGACTGAACCCCGCAGAGAATGACGCCGACGCGACCGGGAAACAAAACGACCGAAATAAATTGGGAAAAGATTCTCGTCAGCCGGCCGATTTACAGCGCCTCGTCGGCTGCTTGAGGTGCACACCACGTTTCACATGTGGGGCCTATCACCGTTCCTTCTTATTATAATCGCTAACGACTGAGTGCCATTCGTTTTCATTTTTCTTCGTTTGTCTTCTGCAACGTGCTTTCAGTTTTTTTTTGTTTTTTTTCGGGAAACGTGCTTTCAGCTGCAAAAACAATCTACAATATGACCTCTATTGCAAAAATAAAATCTACACGAAAAATTTATAGACGTTTCTGCAACACGATCTTTGTTGCAAAAAAATCCGCAATATCATCTTTGTGGGGAAAAAACTCTACAGATGTTTCCGCAACACGATCTCTGTTGTAGAAAATATTCTGTAACATAAACTCTGTTAGAAAAAAAAACTACAAACGTTTTTGCAACATGATCTCAGTTACAAAAAGGTTCTGCTACATAATTTATATTACAAAAGTTAGGATGTCCGTCACCGCTTCATGACGCCAAATCTAGCGGCTAGCTACCCGACCGACTTTTAAAAAGATCAGCTGACAGACGGGCAGCACACCCCAATAAACTTTCACTATGGTCTCATACTTTTCTACTTTTTCATGGTTCGCTTGCCAAGGTTATGAACCAAGCCCATGAAATAGCCCAGCCAAAAATATGCGCTTGTGCCGCCTCTCCTGAACAGCACAACTTGCAAGAACGCAATCCAAATGGGGAGACCTCCTCTTCGGCGCCGAGGACGCCGCTTAGACTAGTTGGCGGCCGGCCCAGCATCGCTCGCTGCAAGATGCTAAAAAACAATAAGCAACAAAAATTCCACTAGACCTAGGACTAGAACAAAGGTGCCAATGTCGACGGACTTGGAGAGTCAACCACTGCACCAGGATTACATAGTTGTGTTCCAAAAACAGAGCAATTTGACCATGCTTCAGTCCCAACACAAATTATTTGAAAAAAAGGAAACGAAAATTTGAACAAGAATTCATGAATTTAAAAAAATCATCTAGTTTGCTAAAAGTTCATGGATTTTCAAAGAAAATGCTCACATCAAATCAAAAAAATCTTCAATCTAGAAAAAATTCAAGAATTTGAAAATGTTCACCGGATTTTGAGAAAAAAAACATATATTTCAGAAAAGTTCATTTATTTTGATTAAAAAAAAGTTCAAGAATTTGAAAAAACTTCATCAGATTATAAAAAATCACAGAGTTGAAAACGGTTCATCGATTTTGATGGAAAAAGTTCACAAGTTTGAAAAAAAACTCACAGGTTTAAAAAAAGTTCATCAATTTTGAATAAAAAAAGGTCACGAATTTGAAAAGTGTTCATCAATTTTGATAAAAGAAATTCACGGATTTGAAAAAGGTCCATGGATTTGATAAAAATAAATGTTCATGCATTTGAAAAATTTCATCGGTTTTAGAAAAAGGTTTACAGATTTACAAAAAGTTGAAAAATTCGAAAAATGTTCATCAATTCTGAAACAAAAAATCACTAGATCGTGGAAAGAATAAGTTTACCAATCCTGATAAAAAAAGCTTCACGCATTTTGAAGAAAAGAAAGGAAAAGGGTAACAGGGAAAAAGAAACAAGAAAAGAGAAAAGAGAAAAGAGAAAAGAAAATTAAAAAAATAAGGAAAATAATATAACCAGGCACGTAAGTTCGGTTGTCTAGTGGGCTAAATATAGGTCATGGGGATGGAATCACGTGTGTGCCTCTTTTTTCCAGTTCAAAAACCGGAAAAGAAAACATAAAATAGGCCGGCCCGGCAAGGAGGGGGTGTGTGCGCCCGTTTGCGTCGATGCCTTTAATATCGGCGCAGCGGGCGCCAAATAAGATTTGGCCAAAATGGGCGCCCTTATGTCTCGCTTGCCAAATAGGGGCGCACATTTGGGCCAAACCCTTTTCGGCGTCCGCTGTGCCGATTAAAGGCATCGGCGCAAACGGGCGCACACACC
>NW_021311988.1:0-1378 GCF_002162155.2 Triticum dicoccoides
TAACGGGATGGGTCATGTCAATCACCTCATTCTCCTAATGATGTGATCCCATTAATCAAATGACAACACATGTCAATGGTTAGGAAACATAACCATCTTTGATTAATGAGCTAGTCAAGTAGAGGCATACTAGTGACTATATGTTTGTCTATGTATTCACACATGTATCATGTTTCCGGTTAATACAATTCTAGCATGAATAATAAACATTTATCATGAAATGAGGAAATAAATAATAACTTTATTATTGCCTCTAGGGCATATTTCCTTCAGTCTCCCACTTGCACTAGAGTCAATAATCTAGATTACATAGTAATGATTCTAACACCCATGGAGTCTTGGTGCTGATCATGTTTTGCTCGTGAGAGAGGCTTAGTCAACGGGTCTGCAACATTCAGATCCGTATGTATCTTGTAAATCTCTATGTCTCCCACTTGGACTTGATCCTGAATGGAATTGAAGCGTCTCTTGATGTGCTTGGTCCTCTTGTGAAATCTGGATTCCTTTGCCAAGGCAATTGCACCAGTATTGTCACAGAAGATCTTCATTGGTCCCGATGCACTAGGTATGACACCTAGATCGGAAATGAACTCCTTCATCCAGACTCCTTCATTTGCTGCTTCAGAAGCAGCTATGTACTCCGCTTCACATGTAGATCCCGCCACGACGCTTTGTTTAGAACTGCACCAACTTACAGCTCCACTGTTTAATAAAAACACGTATCCGGTCTGCGATTTAGAATCGTCCGGATCAGTGTCAAAGCTTGCATCGACGTAACCATTTACGACTAGCTCTTTGTCACCTCCATATACGAGAAACATATCCTTAGTCCTTTTCAGGTATTTCAGGATGTTCTTGACCGCTGTCCAGTGATCCACTCCTGGATTACTTTGGTACCTACTTGCCAAGCTTATTGCTAAGCATACGTCAGGTCTGGTACTCAGCATTGCATACATGATAGAGCCTATGGCTGAAGCATAGGGAACATCTTTCATTTTCTCTCTATCTTCTGCTGTGGTCGGGCATTGAGTTTGACTCAACTTTACACCTTGTAGCACAGGCAAGAATCCTTTCTTTGCCTGATCCATTTTGAACTTTTTCAAAATTTTGTCAAGGTATGTACTTTGTGAAAGTCCTATTAAGCGTCTTGATCTATCTCTATAGATCTTGATGCCCAATATGTAAGCAGCTTCACCGAGGTCTTTCATAGAAAAACTTTTATTCAAGTATCCCTTTATGCTATCCAGAAATTCTATATCATTTCCAATTAATAATATGTCATCAACATATAAAACTAGAAATGCTACAGAGCTCCCACTCACTTTCTTGTAAATACAGGCTTCTCCAAAAGTCTGTATAAAACCATATGCTTTGATCA
>NW_021311989.1:0-922 GCF_002162155.2 Triticum dicoccoides
GCGGTGGTGAGGCGGAGGAGAGGAGAGGTGTTGGTTTGATGGTTTAGAGGGGGGGGGTGCTTGGGTATTTATATTGGGGAGGGGAGGGTTTTTGCTTGGGGTAGGGGGCAAGAAATAGATTAGGATTAGGAATAGATCTAGGATTAGATACGGAATAAACGAAGTAGGAAAAGAGTCCTACTAGGACAAGGAAAAAGGAGTGGCTCCCTGGCCCCCTTGGTGCGTGCGCGCGCGGTGGCCTTGGCTTGGCCGGCCGGCGGCTAGCAGCTTGGGCCTTTGGCCCAAGGCGCTGCAGTTTTTTTTTTTTTAAAACGGTCTCGCGCGCAGAGCGACAAAATAAAAAAAATCTAAACGAACTCCAAAATTAATACAGTAAACTTTCCCCGACTCCTAAAAATGAGTCGAACAAAATGAACTTTACTCGGGGCCTAAATGCAAATTTTTTTTTTTAAAAAAAAACACGCATTTTTCCCTAAGGCAAATAAAACGCAAATAAAACTCCGGCAAAACCAAAATGGGTTTATTTATTAAATCTTCATTATTCCTAAATTTGGGAAAGTCATATTATTCCCTCTCTCAAAATTTTTATAGGAAAACTTTATGAAGATAATTAAATAAATCCAAATGATCCTATTTTCAAAATTTGAGAAATCCCAAATATGAAAATAATGAAACTTCCAACTCTCTCCGAGGGTCCTTGAGTTGCGTGAAATTTTCTAGGATCGGAAAATGCGAGAAAAACATGATATGCATGATGACCTAATGTATAACATTCCAAATTGAAAATTTGGGATGTTACAAACCTACCCCCTTAAGATGAATCTCGCCCTCGAGATTCGGGTTGGCTAGAAAATAGGTGAGGGTGGTCCTTGAGCAAAACTTCCTCTCTTTCCCAGGTGGCTTCATCCTCAGTGTGGTGGCT
>NW_021311990.1:0-979 GCF_002162155.2 Triticum dicoccoides
GGGCCAGGTGGGGTGGGGGAACTGGCTGGGCCAGGGGGGTTTTCCCCTCCCTCCCCTTTTTTTTTTCTTCTTTTCTTTTATTAATTTTCTTTTCTGTTTTTAGATTATTTAAATTGCCAAATCATTTTACAAAAATTAGTGCACCCCACCATAATTATGTTAGCTATTTTAGACAACCCCCGAAATTTTTTTTAGTTTTGGTTTTGAAACTTTTTATCTTTGCTCTTGTTTTGATTTTTGTTTTAGAACGGGTTCGGATCTAACGCGAGTTTATCCACAGTAACCGAGGTGACATGGCAACATTAGTGGGGATTACTGTAGCTTGATTACCCGGGCGTCACAATTCTCCTCCACTACAAGAAATCTCGTCCCGAGATTTTAGGAGGTAGAAGGAAACAGTGCGGGGTATTCATCACGCAGGTGATCCTCGCGTTCCCAGGTGGCTTCGTCTTCAGAGTGATTCGACCACTGGACCTTGAGGAACTTGATCGCCTTCTGGCGTGTGCGGCGTTCAGCTTGGTCGAGAATGCGGACCGGATGCTCTTTATAGGAGAGGTCCTGTTGCAATTCGAGCACTTCATGATCCACAGCTCGGATTGGGTCCTTGAAGCAACGGCGGAGTTGTGACACATGGAACACATCGTGAACCTGAGAAAGGTTCGACGGAAGCTCCAGTTGATATGCCACTTTTCCACGCCTCTCGAGAATAGTGAATGGACCAATATAGCGGGGAGCTAGCTTGCCCTTGATCCCGAAGCGGTGAGCACCCTTCATTGGTGTAACGCGAAGATAGGCCTTTTCGCCAGGTTGATAGACCATGTCTTTATGATGACGGTCATACTGACTCTTCTGACGTGACTGAGCAGTCTTGAGATTCTCGCGAATAATGCGGACTTGTTCTTCGGCATGTTGGATAATATCCGGACCAAAGAGTGGACGTTCCCCAGTTTCTGACCAGTTCAGAGGGGTTCGGCACTTT
>NW_021311991.1:0-1478 GCF_002162155.2 Triticum dicoccoides
CGGGGTGGTGGACGGGTTGTGGTGGCGCGCCAAGGCAGACGGGTTGGTGGTCAACGAGGTGTCGGCGGGTGGGGGCGGCGGGGTGGCGGGGGCAGGGGCAGTGGCGGGGGCGGGGGCGGCGACGATGGGCGGCGCGGGCGGCGCAGTGGGTGGATCTAGTGGCGGGGCGTCGGGAAGGAGAGAGGGAGAGAAATAGAGAGAGTAACGGGCAGGGGGGCTCGGCCGTTAGTTAGGTTAGCCTTTGCCGTCTGCCCCGTCTTTGTCGTCCGCTTTTTGTTTATCTTTGTTGTCTTCTGCGGACGGCAAAGAGGGGGGACGTTAAGTTTTTTCTAATCAGTTCTTTAGTGGGTGCCACCTCCCGCAGATGGCAAAGACCTTCTTTGTCGTCTGTCAGTTGTTTGCCATCTGCTTCTTGGTAGCTGATGGCAAATACCTTCTTTGCCGTCCGCTAGCAGACGGCAAAGAACTGGCACAAGGCAAAATCCCTGATTCCAGTAGTGCATTTTAGATCCGCCATCATCATCGGACTGCTGACCCATCTTCGGGATAGAGATCCGAATCATCCTTGCCAGCCCGTCAATCCGTCGACGCCACCATGGCGCCCAACGGTGCCGCCGCCTTGCGCATGTCCATGCAAACGCGAAGATTCTAGAAGATGTGGCATGCATAGCACCTGCCGACCAAGCATGACACAGCATAGCACCAGTCGGCCAGGCATGACTTGACATCTCCACCGAAAGCTCCGTTCAAGATGAAGCTGCTCCACCTCCTGCCTCTATGTTCCAGTGTTGCTCCACAAGCGATGCTCCCAGGAGAGAAAATGACACCGCAATACCGCCATTGTCTGATCTGGAAGACCAGATCCTAGGGTTTCCCCTAGAGCAGCACGAGTGGATCGACAATAGTTACATGATAAGTCCTTCATCAAGGTAACGACACGGAATGCCACCATCCGCTGCCATCAGCTTGGTTTTGACCAGCAACTATGTCTTCCCAACTAGCAGCCGGAAATAGAAAGCCAGCCACGCACCAACCACCTCTGATGGAGGAGATGGCCACCACTGCCGGCTGCACTAGCCAGATCAGATCTAATCGGAGGAACCGCCAACCAGTCCACCATGGCCTCCACACCGTCGCCACCAATCTGACGCCCTTTGGTGCACCGACCGCAGCCCAGCCCTTCCAGGTACAAGGCCGCGCCACGCCTGCAGCTGCCACCGCCTGAGCCAGGGCCGACAACCACACCGCTGCAGCTATCCATGTCGTGCCGCATAGATTGGATCGGCCACACCACCACATGTTTAGGGTCCTCACACCACCCCTAAGGCACGAGAGAGAGGGAGTACCCCGCTACCACCATCGGCCTCTGGACCTATCCCGGCGGCATCCTCCAGCTGCGACGGAGGGAAGGGAAGAGCGAGATCGCGCCTCCGGCGGCTAGGGTTTGGGCGCCGCCCAAGTCGCCCTAGCGGGGATGA
>NW_021311992.1:0-1661 GCF_002162155.2 Triticum dicoccoides
GCGAGGGAGCTGAGGCGCTGGAGGGGCTCTACGGGTCCTTACGGACTTGTTGGACTCGCCGGGGTGACCAAATGGTCACCGGAGCTGCGTCGACGGCGAGCTCGGCGACGGCGGAGGTTCGGCCGTGGTGGGAAACGGGGTTACGGTGCGGGAACGAGGGGGAAAAGAGGGGGAAACAGTGGCGGAGCTCACCGCGGTTGCAGTGGGCGTCGAAGCGGGCTCGGGGACGCGCTGGAGACGGCGAATCGACGGCGATGGTGGTCGGAGCCCGAGGAGGAAGACGATGGCGTGGAGGCGATGCAGAGCTTCCCGAGGGGCTTGGCTTGGTGGGGAGGAAGAGGGGGTCGCGGCGGAGCTCCTGAGCTCAGCGGAGGGGCGAGGGGTGGCCGGTGACAGCTGCTATGGCGAACGGCGGCGATGGTGGTGTTCGGCCGTGAGAGAGAGAGCGAGGGAGAGGAGGGGAAGAACCGAGGGAGAGTGAGAGAGAACGGGGGAGGGCGTGGCGTCGTTCCAGGCCATCCAGACGAGGAGGGGAGGGGCAGGCAGGCAGGCGAGCAGGTGGCGTGGCGCGGTGGCGCGCGCGTGCGCCGGCCACACTCCCCTCCCTCTGTCGAGGACGAAGACGACAGAGGAGGGAGGCGGGCTGGGCCGCCTGCTGGCTGGGCCGGCCAGCTGGCTGGGCCGGACAGGGAGGAGCCCAGGTAAGGTTCTCCCTTTTATTTATTTCTGTTTTCTAATTTCTGACATTTGTTTTGATTTAAATAAAATATTAAATCATTTTATTATCTTATGCCAATTTTTGCAGGAGCTAGATATATTATTCCAGAGCTCCCCAACAGGTGGCATAATTTTTGGACATATATTAATATATATAACTAATATATTTCCAATGCAAATATTTATGCATTAATTCCAAATGCCCAAAATAAATACCTATGAGCTCTTAAAAATATTGGTTTGATTTTTATCTCTGTCCAATATTTTCAGAGAGTAACATGAGCATTTTCTTGGACCCTTTTGGAGAAATTTTTATTTGGGTCATTTTCAAAATGATTCTGAGGGTTTCACAAATCCCCATTTCAAATTAAATGGAATTTTAAACATGATGCACACACTCTGATGCATGACTAGCTAGGGTGTGACAACTCACCCCCACTCAAAAGAATCTCGTCCCGAGATTTGGGTTCCTCCGGGAAGAAGGCGGTATACTCAAGTCGAAGACGATCCTCCCTTTCCCAAGTTGCTTCATCCTCAGAATGGTGCGACCATTGAACTTTGAGAAACTTGATATTATGACGTCGGGTGGTACGTTCGGTTTGATCGAGAATACGAATGGGGTACTCTCGATATGTAAGATTATCTTGGAGATCAAGTGTTTCGTGGTCCACTCCACGGATAGGATCCGAGAAGCAACGCCTGAGTTGAGAAACGTGGAAGACATCGTGGACTCTGGAGAGGTGCGGAGGTAGTTCCAACTGGTAGGCAACTTCTCCTCGTTTGGCGAGAATGCGAAAAGGTCCAATGTAACGAGGAGCCAATTTGCCTTTGATACCGAAACAATGGGTTCCCTTCAGAGGGGTGACCCGAAGATAAGCCTTCTCGTCAACCTCGAAAGTCATAGCCTTATGTTTTCGGTCATATTGACTCTTTTGACGAGATTG
>NW_021311993.1:0-2763 GCF_002162155.2 Triticum dicoccoides
GAAACAACACACACTTGCCTCGGTACACCACTTCGTCATCAAGTGGTTACCTATCTCATCATCTCCCTCGAGCATAAGTGGCACCCGACGGGGTTTTCAAAAAGTCTTTTGAAAATGCCTTGTCTCCATTACCATGCATATACCCGTCCCTTTTTGCGTAGCATCTACTTTAGCATCCTATCTACTCCCACCAACATAACCCTCATAAGAAGGTAGGGTTATGCACAATGCAAGTATCAACGAGGAAGTACGGTGACAAACCATCAAAGTGGTTACCACCTCATCATGATTCCATTGCAACAACAATATGGTGCTATATGACATGCATAAAGAGGGTTTCATAGACATGGTCAAAGGGCTGCTTGCCTTGGTCTTCAAAGTCTTCAAGTCCTTCTCCTTCTTCTTATCCAACTACTTCGTTCAATATGGGATCTATTCGTCGCAAAAGAAATGACAGGAAAATAAGGTAATAGTAAAATAGAGAAATCAAAGTGCTCAGAAAAATGTCAACTTATTTTTGATAAATACTAGGGGGAAATCTAAGAATGGGAAAATTCCTAGTTTGGATTTGGAGTTAAGGAACAGTGGAAATAGATTTTCAAAGGAGGATTTAAATGCTCAAATTTGAATTTAAATTTGAATAGTACAGAAAAGTGTGATGGATGTGAATGAAGGTTACATCAATAAATAGGTGGAATTATTTTAAGATTTTAGGAGTTGGAATTATTCCATTTGGATAAATATTGTATCCTGTGGAATTTTCATAAAACAAAAAGAAAAAGAAAAAGAAAAGCGGCACTGTGCCAGTGGGCCAGAAAGGCCACAGTGCAGCAGGCCCAGAGGGAAAGGCGAGCCAGCGCACGCGCGCGCCAGGTTTTTTAAACCTGACGGGCGGGGCCCAGCTGCCAGTGGGAGAGAGAGGGGGCGAGAGAGGGGTGAGGATGACAGGTGGGGCCCGCCTGTCATCTCTGACCTCGCGACCAGAGGGCCGGCGTGCTCACCGGCGGCGATGCAGGGCACGGCGGGTCGAGCTAACAGCATGGTTGGACTCAGCGTGGAGTCGCCGTTCGGGTGGTGGTGGTGGACGTCGCCGGAGTTGCCTGGTTCGCCGGTGATGAGGAAGCACGGCGGAGGTGCGCCGGGCGGTGGTCGTTCTGGTCGACTCCGGCTGCAAAAGAAGGGGAAAAGGAGGGGAAAGGAGTTAGGGGCTCTCTGCGGTTCCAGATCGAGCGAAAGGAGCGGCGGAGGAGGCCCTTACCGCGCAAACACCGGTGACCCGAGGTGGCGGCGCTCGGCTCGATCCCGAGCACAGAGAGGGGGAGGGGAGCTGGGGCTCTGCTGGTGATCGCTAGGAGGCGAGAGAGCTCAAGGGATGGAGAGAACAGGGCCCGGGGTGGCCTTAAATAGAGGGGCACGGTGCACCGTGCCTCATGCACCGGCGAGCTTCTAGACATTGATGGAGGCCACGGGGGCGCGCGTGGGCGTGTCTGGGGCATTTGTGGAGGTGGTCTACAACCAGGGGAAGGAAGAGAGGGAGCAGGAGGGGCCAGAGGTGCCGCATGTGTGAGTGTGCTCATTGGAGCTCTCGGGCGGCCATGGCGCGCATGTGAGGGAGGCCGTAGGAGGGAGAAGGAAGAGGGGGACCAGGGCTTAGCGTGCTGCGGACGCCGAGGCGCATCGTCGGGCGCGCTGGGGAGGCCCGAGGTGGCCGAAGGTGGTTGGCAGGGGGCTCTACAGTGCGGGACACACTGTAGCGTGCTCCAGAGCATGCAAATGGCCGGCATGCCATTTTTTTGGCAAAGTGGGCACGGCCAGGCATGTCTGGTAGCTCTAGGGGAAGTAAAGAATGGGGGAGGGGCATTGGATGCCCTGGGTAGCCACTGGAGTGAGGAGGGAGGTGAGAAAGGAGAAGAATGCTGCTGTCCAGAAGGGTAAATGGGGATGTTTCACCCTTCAATCATTGAGTTGAGGCCAGGGAAGAGTTACTGGAGTTGCAAGGGGACTCTGAGGGGCTGTGGTAAAAAGTTGAGCTCAAGGAGAATAGTGTTAGTGTCAAAATGATGATTTTTGGAAAGTGGCAGAAGGTGTTTGATAATGGTTTGGGCCAGCAGATGATTTCCAACTGCCATGAGACTCCACAGGGTGAAATGAAACATGTAATTAGGGCCTTCCACCAATTTGGAGATTATTTGGGCAAAGTTGCCAATGCAACTTTTGTAAACCCTAGAAATTAGCAGAAATGAACTTGTGTAGATCTAGTTGAGAAAATCACTTCTCCTTGATGCACCACTTGGTGTAGTGGCCTCATTTGGTCATGTAAACATGCTCACAAAAGTTGGGGTCAAGGAGAGAAAGTTGGTAGTGCAAACTTGTTCAAATTTTATTCTGGTCAGAGAGGGTTTTGAGGCACTTTGATCAAGATATCCCTTTCTCCAACCTGTGCCATTTGGTCTAGATGCATGATTAGACCATTGGAGCATGTGCACCAAGTTTGAGAACATTTGGACATGTTTGGCAATGTAGAGTTGCTCAAACTTCAAAATGGACAAAAATGATTTTGAAGAGATTTGGTGATGTTATGCTGTTCTCCAAGACATGAGGCTTGGCAAGATCATCCAACATGTCATATTTGACATGCTAGAATTTTCTTGGAATTTTTAGAGAATATTTCCTTTGTAAATATTTCAAAAGCTTGAAATATCCACAAAGGGTTTTTGAGGTGATTGACCAATATTTTGAACATGACCATGTGTTGAAACTCTT
>NW_021311994.1:0-1622 GCF_002162155.2 Triticum dicoccoides
GACTCCGCCGCGTCCAGAGGTCGCCGGCGGCGAGCCCCGTCGCTTGAGCCCTGCCATGTGGGGCCGGCCCGTCAGGTGATTAGCTTAGTGCTAATCACCGTTAACTAACCCCCCCTGACACTGACAGTGGGCCCCGGTGCCCCCTAACCTTTTAATTAAACTAAATTAACCCCTGTTAACCCCCCTGTCACTGACGTGTGGGTCCCACACGTCAGATTTGACCTGGACAGCCGCGTTGACCCGCTGATGTAGTGATGACGTCATGCTGATGCAATTATATATTTTCTGGAATTAAAATAATTCAGAAAATCCAGAAAATGTTTTAAACTTCAAAAATTCATAGAAATTCAAGCGTAGCTCAGATTGAAATAATTTATATATGAAAAATTATCAGAAAAATGCAATCTTTCCATCTGTACTAGTTTCATGCATGAAAAACCAACTTATACATGCTGAATATGGGAAAACACATTAGGGCATATTAAGAGACTTAATTTAGTAATACATTTGAACCTTTGGTTCAAATGGACTTTAAACCAAATGTTTACTAGATGCATTAGCTCAAATAGCATCACATCTACATGCCATGTTCATGCATCATATTGTTGCATATGATTGTGTATTGATTGCCGGCACCGTTCCTTCTCGATAGGTCCTGCTCCGGAGACGTTCCAGAGTACCTGTCTGTGAAGCAGTGCCTCCCTTGTTGATTTACCAGGCAAGCAAACCCCCTTGTTCATTTCGATAAAACCCTACTCTCTCGCTCCTGCTCTCAGTTATTGCATTAGGACAACAATGATTCATCTGCTACTTTGTGCTGCAGTAGTTGAACCCATTCCTCTGCATGACCTGTCATTGCCACAGTAAATAGTTGAAACCCACTAGCATGTGTAGGAGTTGATTGAAGCCATTGTTGTGTTCCTACCATGCTATGCCTGCTATTGCTTAGAGTTGTGTCAGGTCTGGTTCATTGGGAATGAATTGGAGTGTTACGATATGTTCTGATGCTGAGAGTTAAGTGTGTGAACATGATTTGGTAAAGGTAGAGGTGAGAGGCCGTGTAGGAGTACATGGTGGGTTGTCTCACTAGAACCATCCTTAAGCACTGAGTTCTATGTATGTTGTCCAATGACTCGATACTACCACACATTGGGTTCCGGTAACTCGACCCCTCTCGACTTATTAATCAACTTGGTCTCTGTCTAGGAGTCGCAACTAGTTTCTGGTGTTTGTAGGTAGTGCTATTTTTCTACCAAGTGGCACCCGGCAGGGTGGGCTTGGGACAGACTAGGCACACGTGGCCTGGTGTACCGAGTGGCACCCGGATGGTGGGCTCGGGAACCCTGTACACATCGTTTGGGGCCGTGAGCGACACCCCGGCCGGATCTCCTTGCGGATGAAACCCGAATAGGCGATAAACCTGGACTAGAGTCTTGTGTGGTTAGTCAGGTCGTGGCCGACACCCTCGCCAGGCTTCCGCTTGAAGGTTGCCGAGATACATGACGTGTACATGGCGGTAAGTGGCGAGAGCGTGTGTGAAGAAGTACACCCCTGCAGGGTTAACATGATCTATTCGAATAGCCGGGTCCGCGGTTATGGACTTCTTGGATGCTTACATGGTA
>NW_021311995.1:0-1649 GCF_002162155.2 Triticum dicoccoides
CGTGCATGTGTTTGGCACGTGCTGGATAAAGATTGGTACCACACGGCGTATATCGGCTGCAGTAAAACTTCTATCGGTTTTGGTCGACGCTTGGCAGTATTAGCAACAACAGATCCGAACAGAACTTTGTTTCGCCGCATACTTTTTTCATCTCGAGCGACGAACTTGGAAAGGCAACTTTTTTCTTCTTCTTCAATCTTGTCTGATGAACCTGTAGTCGATGTAGATCCTTCTAACTGGTTTTTCTTCGTCCAAAAATTGCGAATTTCTCGATTCCTGAAAAGCTCCCTTCAAGAACTCAACACCACTGTGCGAGGCCCCACAGTGGGTGCCAACTGTCGTGGAATTGTCACGGTAGATGTCCTTAGTGTCAGGACTTAGTCGTGAGGCCAACGCATCTGTGTGGTAGCTTGAGAGGGGTTGAGCGGGACGAGAGATGCGATGTTTTACCCAGGTTCGGCCCCTCACGGTGGAGGTAAAAGCCTACAGCCTGCTTCATTGATATTGATGATGATGATCACGGTTACAAGAGTGCTCTATCTTGAGAGGTATTGTCTAAACCTAACTTGTCCAACCCGTGGAACTTGTGAATCTTCTCCCCTTTTGGGGAGCCCTGCCCCTCCTTATATATGTTGAAGGGGCGGTTTACATGTGGAGTCCTATTAGGATTAGGATGTAACACCCTCGATGCGACTATAGCTCCCACGTGTCGAGGCACGACTTAGAGACATAATCGCATTGAAGGCATATGTCGCAAGTTAGGCAATCTTCACAAACATCCCATGTAATATAATAATAAAAGGGGAGATAACATAGTTGGCTTACACTCGCCACGTCAATCAAATACATAAATAACATTACATCATCCAAACACTCATGGCCCGACTACGACGCCAAAATAAAAGAGAACCCAACATGCGACACGGTCCCAATCACCCCCAACTGGGCACCACTACTGATCATCGGGAAAGGAAACATAGTAACGTTGAGAGTCTTTGTCGAACTCCCACTTGAGCTCATACGCGTCTCCTGGAGCGGAATCATCAGGCCCTGCATCTGGTGTAATAGTAATCTGTGAGCCACAGGGACTCAGCAATCTTGCACCCTCGCGATCAAGACTATTTAAGCTTATAGGTAAGGCAAGGTAAATATATGTGGAGCTGCAGCAAGTGACTAGCATATATGGTGGCTATCTTATTTGCAAAGGAGAGCGAGAAGAGGAGGCAAAGAGTGAGCGAGAAACTAGAGAGCAACCTGCGCAAACATTACTCCAACACCGTGTCCGCTTCCCGGACTCCGCCGAGAAGAGGCCATCACGGTAACACACTCAGTTGATTCATTTTAATTAAGTTAAGGTTCAAGTTATCTACAACCGGACATTAACAAATTCCCATCTGCCCATAACCGCGGGCACGGCTTTCGAAAGTTCAAATCCCTGCAGGGGAGTCCCAACTTAGCCCATGACAAGCTCTCACGGTCAACGAACGAATAGACCTCCTCCCAAGACGTTCCGATCAGACTCGGTATCTCGGTAATTCAAGACACTTCGACAGGTTAAAACAAGACCAGCAACACCGCCCGAATGTGCCGACAAATCCCAATAGGAGCTGCACATATCTCATTCTCAGGGCACACTCAGATGAGCTAGA
>NW_021311996.1:0-2145 GCF_002162155.2 Triticum dicoccoides
TGGTGCTGTAAGGTGGTACGGACGGGCGAGTTGGCCGGCGCGTTGACGTAAACCGGACTACGGGGCGGCGGTTTGTGTCCGATTTATCAGTGTGATATACGCAGATGCTGGTGTAGAACAGCTAGCGCGCGCCGTCCGCAGTAGGGCATCACTTTTATAGTGAGCACTTGTCCTGTATAAAAAGATATAGGCCAGAGTAATTGTTCTCAAGTAATTTAATATGTGCTGATTAGGTATATAAAAAGATAGCACCTGGTATATTTTGTCCGGTGAATACGGACGCTGGAACATGTTGCGGCAACGGTGGCCGTCACGGGGCCTGGAGCCAGGCGGTTTAGGACAGAGCCTCCGGGTCACGGGTCATGTTGACCTTGGGACCTGTGATGTCTGACACCTGCCCTCATCCGGTCTGATATTTATCTGTACTAGACCTTCTGTGAGATGTATACTAGTAGTACTTTTCTTATTCTTCCTTTTTTTAGCCTTTGACTTCCGTAGACTGCTGCTGCATGTGTGTGCATCATCAAACATGGCTAGTGGGCACATGCCTTGAGCACGTCTTTGTCCGGGGCCTTTGGGTGTCTGCCGCCGTAATATTATTACTATTATTTTTTTCAACTGCGGCGAGGCGGGTTGACTCGGAGGTGGCTTAACGCGCTGGAATCTTTCCTTAATGCTTCAGACATCTTCTCATGACCAACAGGAGCTGATCTTGTTCTGATTAGAGCTCACGTGTTAGCAGTAACAGCAGCACTATTAAAAACAGATCTCGTAAACCGTGCAACCATCAGTCCTAATACTTGGCCATGACTTTTCTGCGAGCGCAGCAACATCAATGATCAATCAAATCTTCTTGGGAGCTGATCCTGTCGCTGCTTGTTGCCTTTGTTTATCCGGCGAGTATCAAAGAGTCCGGCCAGGACACGGCTAACTTGCTAAATCAGATATCATCTCAGTTTGTACGATAACCGCTGCAATAGGTGTCGATCTGTCTTTAGATTTGACGGATCGTTAGGTCATGTCCGCCGCACAGAACGCAAACCTAATTTTCCGTAAAACCTTGTACTGCCAATTCCAAAGTTAACTATGATCCTGACCGCAAAACAATGAATTTTGCTAGTTCTGCTCAATCTTCTATACACCGCCGCTGAAAACTTCTTCGATCTTGACTGATGATCTTTGTACTTCCAGACCGGCTCTTGCTGATCCGGCGGGTCGCAACTTCTCTATCCCAGAAAAAGATCCCTTCAAGAACTCCACATCACCGTGCGCAAGCCCCACGGTGGGCGCCAACTGTCGTGGATTTGTCACGGCAGATGTCCTTGTGAAAGGACTTAGTCGCGAGGCCAACGCATCTATGTGGTAGCTTGAGAGGGGTCGAGTGGGACGAGAGACGCAGGGCGGATCAACACACAAGACAAGGATTTAGACAGCTTCGGGCCCCGGGAAACATCATCCGGTAAAAACCCTACATGCTGTTTGAGGTTAGGTCTCATTATCATCACGAGGGAGTCGCCGTAAACCGGCTCTCCTCTTTGTGTCTAGCCCCAAGATTGTTTCTTCTTGCTTGTAGCTTGTCCCTCCTTGGGGAGCCCTGCCCCTCCTTATATATGTTGAAGGGGCGGGTTACATGTGGAGTCCTATTAGGATTAGGACTAGTCTATCTCTAATACAAACCGGATACAAGTCCAGGTCTTAACTCCTTGTAAGACAAATATTCCTTATGCCTTTCCTCTTAAACCGGCCCACCATAGTATGAACCGGCCTTCATGAACCGCCCGTTGGGCCACCAGGTCTTGTCGCTCCTTGCACCCGCCTGCCGGATACCAATGAGTCATGAACCGCCAGGTCCAAACGGGTCGCCGGTGAACCGCCAAGCGTCAGCGGGGTCTCAAATAAACCACCAAGTCCGGCCGGGTTAACTCCCGGCCGGTTTACACCGCGGGGTATATCCCCGACAATCCCCCTCCGGCAGGGTGCCGGAACAGGGTCCCGATTGGTTTTTGGTGGCTACAGAGGCTTGCGGCGGCGGAACTCCCTATCTAGGTTCTGTTCTGGAAGTTTTAGGGTATGTAGGTATATATGGGTGCAGGGTGTATGTCGGTGGAGCTACGGGGGTCCCACGAGGCAGGGGGGCACGCCCCC
>NW_021311997.1:0-1844 GCF_002162155.2 Triticum dicoccoides
CTCTCTCTCGACCCCTTCCCCCTCCTCTGCTCTCTCTCTCGCGCAGCCCGAGCGGAGCTCATCGCCGCCGCTCGCCGTTGCCGCACCCAGAGCCTCCCCCTCGACCCTCGGCGTGCCCAGTAGCTCGGCTACCTCGCCCTCATCCTCTCCGACGAGTCAAGCGACCTCGGACGCCCTGCATCGCCGTCATCGAGCCGTCTTCTTCACACACGGCCGCCGGATGCCGCTCGTCGATTCGCCGTCTCCGCCACCTCCCCGAGCCCACCGAGCTGCTCGTCGACCTCGCCGTGAGCTCCTCTGCCGAACCCCTCTCTCCCCGTGCTCTATTTCCCTCCGTAGCCGCCGTTACCACCGCGGCCGAGAGCTTCTCGCCGCCGGCCATGGCATGGCCGTGGCCACAGCCACCACAGCTCGCTCCCGAGCCCACCGTCGTGCTCACCGCAACCTCAGGAGCCCGCAGCACCCACCAGTTTCTCCCGTAGCGCACCATAGCGTCGAATCGATCGGCGCCCGAACTTCGGCACCGCCGCGAGCTCGTTTCCGGCGAGCTCCGGCCACCACAGCCGCTGCCGCTCGCCCAGTTGGATGCGGCGCATCTTCAGCTACCCGTAGGAGCAAACCACGCGTCGAATGGTGCTCCGTAGCGAGCACACGTTGCATCTCCGTCGTCGGCCATGGTCGTCGCCGGCGAAACTCCGGCGGGAGCTGACGTGGCTCCGTCATTAGGAGCTAATCCAACTAACTAAACCACCTACAGCCACTGACAGTAGGCCCCACCCCTGGTCAAACCCCAGTCAGCGCTGGGTTTGACCGGGATTAGTTCCTGTGTCACTGACGTGTGGACCCCGCACGTCAGCTTTGACCTGGACCTGGCCATTGACTCGCTGACGTCATGCTGGCGTCAGGCTGACGCAGTTAAATCATTTTCTGGAATTATTTTAATTCTAAATATTCAGGAAATTCCAGAAAATGTTCAAAACTTCAAAAATTCATAGTAATTCAACCGTAACTCCAAATTAAATAATTTATATATGAAAAATTATCAAAAAAATTCAAGGAATCCATCTGTACCATTTTTATGCATGTTAGAACAACTTATAGCTGCTGTATAGCACAAATCAATTAAATGGCATTTGAATAATCACATATGGAGTTTGAATTTGAATCTTGTATTCAAACCAACTTCATTTAATCTGTTGCTAGTTGCATTAGCTCAAAACACATTCATATTGCCATGTCATAGCATGCATCATTTTGTGCATTGCATTGACTGTGTTCTTCTTTGTTGCTGGTATCTGTTCCCTCCCGGTAGACGATGTTCCGACGTTGTGATCGTTGACACTGATGAAGACTCAATGTTATCTTCAGAAGTGCCAGGCAAGCAAAACCCCCTTATTCATTCCGATACAATCCCACTCTCTCGCTCCTGCTCTCTTTTACTGCATTAGGACAACAACGATTCATCTGTTATTTGCTGCGGTAGCTGAACCCCTTTATCCTTTGCATGACCTGTCATTCCACAGTAAATAGATGAAACCCACTAGCATGGGTAGGAGTTGTTTGAGCCCTGTTGTGCCTACTCATTCTTGCTTGTTTGTCATGCCTGCTACTGCTTAGAGTTGAGTCAGGTCTGATTCATCGGGGATGAATCAGAGGCGTGTGAACATGTCCTACTGTGTGTGAGCTAAGTGTGTGAACACGTTTTGGTAAAGGTAGCGGTGAGAGGCCATGTAGGAGTACATGGTGGGTTGTCTCATTGCAGCCGTCCTCAGGAACTGAGTTCTGTGTTTGTGATCCATGATTCAGCTACTACCACGCATTGGGCCCGAAACCAATGGACCCTC
>NW_021311998.1:0-1434 GCF_002162155.2 Triticum dicoccoides
TGGTACTATCATTACTATCTTATATCTTTTGGCATGAAAATGTGTATCACTACGACCGAGATTCAATAAACCATTCCTTTAGGTGCAAGACCATTGAAGGTATTATTCAAAAATAGAGTAACCATTATTCTCCTTAAATGAATAACCGTATTGCGATAGACATAATCCAATCATGTCTATGCTCAACGCAAACACCAATCTCGGTGGTAGAGGGAGCGTGCGATGCTTGATCATATCAACCTTGGAAACACTTCCAACATATATCGTCAGCTCACCTTTAGCTAGTCTCCGTTTATTCCGTAGCTTTTATTTCGAGTTACTAACACTTAGCAACCGAACCGGTATCCAATACCCTGGTGCTACTAGGAGTACTAGTAAAGTACACATTAACATAATGTATATCCAATATACTTCTATCGACCTTGCCAGCCTTCTCATCTACCAAGTATCTAGGGTAATGCTGCTCCAGTGGTTTTCCCCTTATTACAGAAGCACTTAGTCTCGGGTTTGGGTTCAACCTTGGGTTTCTTCACTAGAGCAGCAGCTGAATTGCTGTTTCATGAAGTATCCCTTTGTTCCCTTGCCCTTCTTGAAACTAGTGGTTTCACCAACCATCAACAATTGATGCTCCTTCTTGATTTCTACTTTCACGGTGTCAAACATCATGAATATTTCAAGGATCATCATATCTATCCCTGATATGTTATAGTTAATCACGAAGCTCTAGCAGCTTGGTGGCAATGACTTTGGGGAAACATCACTATCTCATCTGGAGGATCAACTCCCACTCGATTCAAGTGATTGTTGTGCTCAGACAATCTGAGCACAAGCTCAACGATTGAGCTTTTCTCCCTTAGTTTGCAGGCTAAGAAAATCGTCGGAGGTCTTATACCTCTTGACGTGGGCACGAGCCTGAAATCCCAATTTCAGCCCTCGAAACATCTCATATGTTCCGCGACGTTTCGAAAACGTGTTTGGTGCCTCTACTTAAACCATTTAATTGAACTATCACGTAGTTATCAAAACGTGTATGTCCGATGTTCGCAACATCGATAAACGACGTTGGGGTTCAGCACACTGAGCGGTGCATTAAGGACATAAGCTTTCTACTGATCGCATAATCGCTACTATCAACTTTCAACTATATTTTCTCTAGGAACATATCTAAACAGTGGAACTAAAGCGCGAGCTTACGACATAATTTGCAAAAGGTCTTTTGACTATGTTCAGGATAATTAAGTTCATCTTATGAACTCCCACTTAGATAGACATCCCTCTGGTCATCTAAGTGATCACATGATCCGAGTCAACTAGGCCGTGTCCGATCATCACGTGAGACGGACTAGTCATCATCGGTGAACATCTTCATGTTGATCGTATCTACTATACGACTCATGCTCGACCTTTCGGTCTTCGTGTTCCGAGGCCATGTCT
>NW_021311999.1:0-1374 GCF_002162155.2 Triticum dicoccoides
GAGCATATTGTGTGTATGTTATTGAAATGCTTGGTATGTGTGGGATCTGACCATCTAGTTGTTTATCTTTAGTAGCCTCTCTTACGGGGAAATGTCTCCTAGTGTTTCCACCGAGCCATGGTAGCTTGCTACTGCTCCGGAACACTTAGGCTGGCCGGCATGTGTCCTTCTTCGTTCCTGTGTCTGTCCCTTCGGGGAAATGTCACGCGGTGAATACCGGAGTCCTGTTAGCCCGCTACAGCCCGGTTCACCGGAGTCCTGCTAGCCCAGTGCTACAGCCTGGATTCACTCGCTGATGACCGACACGTTCGATGCTGGGTCATGGATGCCTGTCCCTGTAAGTCTGTGCCGCTTTGGGTTTACGACTAGCCATGTCAGCCCGGGCTCCTTATCATATGGATGCTAGCGACACTGTCATATACGTCTGCCAAAAGGCGCAAACGGTCCCGGGCAAAGGTAAGGCGACACCCGTGGGAATACCTTGCGTGAGGCCGCAAAGTGATATGAGGTGTTACATGCTAGATCGATGTGGCATTGAGTCGGGGTCCTGACAGCGTTGGTATCAGAGCTTGACTGCCTGTAGGATTACTAAGCCAAACTGGTCGAAGTTGAGTCTAGAAATTCTTTAGTTATATAAGGGAATTGATTGTGGGATGGAACGTAAGGCTCTTTTTACTCCTTATACCTCATGGCCTTCTGATCTGAGTCATCATCTTCTCTTCTACGGGGATTAAGAACTAGGCTATCTCTTCTTTCTATCAGGATCACGTGTTACTAATCCGTAGACTTATAGATTGTTGGATTTAAGTCTCAGTTCAGTTCTTTCTACCTCCGTATGTTAATTATTGATCTCAGAACCTTGGTATTGTGCTTCTGAGTGGTTATGCCACCATTTTTGTGATTGTCTCAAATCTTTTTGAGCAATTATAGCCGTTATGCTGTCCGAGTCATCCCACGTTTCTAAATAGTCCGATGCATTTGCAAATCCCTTCCTTCTGTTTCCGATGTTCCCATGGGCCAGATTAACCACACTAATCGGTGTGTTGAGGTAATTATTGCCTCGACATATATGTTGGAATTATTATTATGACCCTAAGTGCTTAGGGGATCATCTAGTGGTCTAGCCATGATTTGTGTCCTAGTGTGAAGATTCTGGCCTTTATTCTCGGAAGCATCCCGTGATGCTACTTAGTAGTAGGTATTCTACTCCTGGGTTCTGAACCCGAGATTCACTCTACCTACTTCATGTGGATAGTAATTGCTAGTGCCTTTAGGATATTAGTAACCTTTGCGATAGTCCTTGAAGTCCGTGGTATCTTCTTCTTCCAAATACCATGAACTACTTATGGCAGATGTTTATTGGATCAAAAAAAA
>NW_021312000.1:0-3466 GCF_002162155.2 Triticum dicoccoides
GACACACGATATAATCTATGCCAACATAATAGCACAAGCGCGCAGGGGGAGCCGGCGGCGTGTGCCGACGCCCGGATGGCCGGCATACGGTATTGTGACGGTGTCACGGGGATGTAGCCATATCGGTGAACCTCGTTAACAAATCTCAGTGTCGTGCTGTTGTGGTTGCTTGGTCCGGACCAAGCAATCACACCAGCACGACACCGAGATTGACGGAGCGGCTCGGATTTATTCTAACAAGTTGTATCATGAGCAAGGTTGTGAGGAGGCCGCGTGGTGTGTCCATCTAGAGGACAAGTTCATAGCGAAGACGACGTGGGAGAGAATTGATCGAATCAGTCGGTTGAAGTATCTCCTCCGCGAAAGTCATTTGGTCGCGTCCGGACGAGATTGAGATCGGTGAAGCAATCCAGATCAAGCGGTGGAACGTGCAACAACAACTATGTTCTCGGGGAATTGGATCAAGCAGCGATCTGGAGCACCCGCGTGCAGGCAGGCAAGCAGCAGGCGAGGCCATGGGGCGCCGGGCAGCGGCCAGATCGACTAGGCGGCGGCAGCATGCGCATGACACATGTGTAAGGCAGCAGATCGATCGGTCCTATGGTGACGTGACCTGGAGCAGGGCTGCAGGCAGAGCGCTAGGACTCGGTGCGAGGCAAACACGCGGAGACAACAGTGCTCGGATCGGATCCTATTGGAAGCGTGCAAGCGGCGGTGGTGTAGTGTGACACCCTAAAAATTTAACCATGTTTTGTTTATTAAAATTTTGCCATGAAACTTAATATTTTCTGGATTTCCTTTTGATTTCAGAACCATTCTTTTCTTTATTATTATGGAGTTTTATCGCAAGTAAAAAACTTTTCAATCATTATTGGACTTATTTACTCTCTCAAATAAAACAATTCTTTTATCAGTGGGATTATTTATATAATTATTTTTCCTTGAGCTTTATTTCTCTAAAAGGCTTTTTCTTAAGTTTTAGGGCCCCTTTTGAACTGCAACCCTTTTATAAATTCATTTTAAAATCCCACCAAAATTTGGGGATGTCATGTGATGTTTTTAAATCACTTTTATGCAAAAATATATTTCATTCTTTGGATATTGTGAGCTCTATATCTAATTTTCAAATCTGGTCCAGTGGGCAATTTTGCACTACAACCTAATTAATTATTTCTTTAAAATTTCCACCAAAAATATGGGATGTTAATAGGAGTATATTATTCAACTTTATGAAAAAACCGAGTTATGTCCTTTGAAAAATTTGAGTGAATCAACCTCTTTTTCATTCTGGCCCAGTTGGGTGTTCTACTGCATCCCTAATTATTATTGCTCTAGTGACCATGAGTTTTCTCCTGCTTGTAGTACACCTTACCAAACCCTTAGGTCCACGAGGTTGGACTCATTGGAGCCTTTTTGGTACATGATATTATGCCCTTTTCTTTCTGTCCAGAACTGAAGTTTTGCAAAACTTGCACTAGCAAGTTTCTGGTTTTGCCCAAATGACCTTGCCACCATCACCTACACCTAAAGAGACACTAGTCTGGAGAGTTTGACCACCCCAAGAAATGCCTAAGTGCCCTTGGCATTTTGTCAAACACCTTATGGGCATGATCAGTTTTGGCATAGTTTCTGGTTTGTACAATGGACCTGCTTACTTTGCCAAACCACCATGTCCACTAAGACCCTAGGCTACCCTAACCTAGGCCTGTTAGTCCCCGGCCTCATCCAAACCCCCTAGCACCCACTGGCATTTCGCCGAACAGTTGGCGTGCACGCTCTGGGCGCGGCCAGAGCGCGCGTTTTGCACGTGCGTGCGCACAGGTCGCCGCGTCCCGCTGCCGCCTCCCCCGCGCCCGTTCTGGCCCCTCCCCACTCGCAGCCAGCGCCCCGACTCCTTCCTCGCTGCAGAGCCTCCCTGGCCCTCTCCTGGCGCCCTACAGCGCCACCGACGCAAGCCGCCACCGCCGCCCCGACAGCCCCTGCCCTTGACGCACCGCCTGAGCCACTAGCGCTCACCAGCTGCCCCCTGGAACAGCTCAAGCTCATCCGCAAGCTTGTCCGCAAGCACTCGTCGCCGCCACGTCCCCCTGCTGCTACAGAATGGCGGTCGTCGGTGATCTTATCCACGGCCACCGTCGGAACCGACCCCGATCGCCTATTTAAGGACCCCCGAGCTCGTCCAAGTCCTCAAGCAAACTCATACCCCCTCTCTCACTCCCTCACTGATCCTCCCGTAGCAGTAGAAAGACCAGAGAAGGTCGTCTTCTTCTTCTCCGGCAACCACAGCCGCCGCCACTGTTTCGATCATTCCGGCGCCACCAGGGCCTCCCCCTCTCCACTCTCTTCACCAGAAGCTCTCCCTTCATCTCTTGAATCCATCCCCGTGCTCGATTTTGATCAGGAGCCGCCAGAGGCAAGAACCCCACCCTGCCCGGCGGCCACCATCCGCTGCGGAGCTCGCCGCCAGCGACTACATCCACCCCAGGGACCATAGCGATCACCGAAGGGACCGCCTCGACCCCCTGAGCCCGCGGATGGCCTCGGTTTCTCGAACGGTGCCGCCGTTCGCCGGCGAGCATCGCTGGAGTCCCGCCTCCGCTCGGGCAGAGGAAGAGGAGGGAGAGACGACTAGTCAAACCTGACCAGTGGGCCCGCTGGACCCACTGTCAGTGACCCAGCCCCGCCACCACGTGTTTTAAGTGGAGGCGTATTCTCAAAGTACGTCTTCGACGTGTACTCTTTTCGAAACGTTTTTCTTTTTTTCGGTTTTATTTTAAAAACAGAAAGTTGACTAAACTTTGACTGGCTATAACTTTTTAAATATAACTCCAAATGAGCTGATTCTTTTTCCTACATCTCTCAAATATTGTCTAGTTTATTTTAGGGTTTATTTGAAAAACATTCAGACAACTTTTTTACACGGGTTTGAAACTATGTGTTGATTTGAATAATTTCAAAAATAGGTTTTTGAAGAAGAAGGCATCTTTCAAAAATGCACCCCCACTTGCATATTCTTGAAGGCAAGCATTCTGAACCCCAGCATAATTTTTTTTTGTGTTGTTTAACACGATTATGACACCACCGTAATACGAAGAAATCGTTATTTTATGTGGTGATATGATCACTTGCATGAATGCATGTTGGAGATTTCCTTGCTTTTGGAAATGGTCATACTTGTGACAGCAATCATCCTCGAATGCTTTCGTGCCTGCCGGAAGGAAGCCGGGAAAGTCTCTGTCTTGGGTAGACCTGAGCTTGTCCCTAGTTCCTCGTCGAGACGAGTGTGTCCGGCATGGCATGATGGGGTATGATGAGTGGTGATTCTATCTATCGGATGAAATATATTCGTTATGCCAATCATGCAGGGAATACTTAAACCTCCTGAGTCGACCATAGATCGAGTCTTGTTCCAGTAAACCCCCATACTTGTTTCGTACTACCACTTGTCCCTACAGCAGGTAGGGTA
>NW_021312001.1:0-3421 GCF_002162155.2 Triticum dicoccoides
GACACACGATATAATCTATGCCAACATAATAGCACAAGCGCGCAGGGGGAGCCGGCGGCGTGTGCCGACGCCCGGATGGCCGGCATACGGTATTGTGACGGTGTCACGGGGATGTAGCCATATCGGTGAACCTCGTTAACAAATCTCAGTGTCGTGCTGTTGTGGTTGCTTGGTCCGGACCAAGCAATCACACCAGCACGACACCGAGATTGACGGAGCGGCTCGGATTTATTCTAACAAGTTGTATCATGAGCAAGGTTGTGAGGAGGCCGCGTGGTGTGTCCATCTAGAGGACAAGTTCATAGCGAAGACGACGTGGGAGAGAATTGATCGAATCAGTCGGTTGAAGTATCTCCTCCGCGAAAGTCATTTGGTCGCGTCCGGACGAGATTGAGATCGGTGAAGCAATCCAGATCAAGCGGTGGAACGTGCAACAACAACTATGTTCTCGGGGAATTGGATCAAGCAGCGATCTGGAGCACCCGCGTGCAGGCAGGCAAGCAGCAGGCGAGGCCATGGGGCGCCGGGCAGCGGCCAGATCGACTAGGCGGCGGCAGCATGCGCATGACACATGTGTAAGGCAGCAGATCGATCGGTCCTATGGTGACGTGACCTGGAGCAGGGCTGCAGGCAGAGCGCTAGGACTCGGTGCGAGGCAAACACGCGGAGACAACAGTGCTCGGATCGGATCCTATTGGAAGCGTGCAAGCGGCGGTGGTGTAGTGTGACACCCTAAAAATTTAACCATGTTTTGTTTATTAAAATTTTGCCATGAAACTTAATATTTTCTGGATTTCCTTTTGATTTCAGAACCATTCTTTTCTTTATTATTATGGAGTTTTATCGCAAGTAAAAAACTTTTCAATCATTATTGGACTTATTTACTCTCTCAAATAAAACAATTCTTTTATCAGTGGGATTATTTATATAATTATTTTTCCTTGAGCTTTATTTCTCTAAAAGGCTTTTTCTTAAGTTTTAGGGCCCCTTTTGAACTGCAACCCTTTTATAAATTCATTTTAAAATCCCACCAAAATATATTTCATTCTTTGGATATTGTGAGCTCTATATCTAATTTTCAAATCTGGTCCAGTGGACAATTTTGCACTACAACCTAATTAATTATTTCTTTAAAATTTCCACCAAAAATATGGGATGTTAATAGGAGTATATTATTCAACTTTATGAAAAAACCGAGTTATGTCCTTTGAAAAATTTGAGTGAATCAACCTCTTTTTCATTCTGGCCCAGTTGGGTGTTCTACTGCATCCCTAATTATTATTGCTCTAGTGACCATGAGTTTTCTCCTGCTTGTAGTACACCTTACCAAACCCTTAGGTCCACGAGGTTGGACTCATTGGAGCCTTTTTGGTACATGATATTATGCCCTTTTCTTTCTGTCCAGAACTGAAGTTTTGCAAAACTTGCACTAGCAAGTTTCTGGTTTTGCCCAAATGACCTTGCCACCATCACCTACACCTAAAGAGACACTAGTCTGGAGAGTTTGACCACCCCAAGAAATGCCTAAGTGCCCTTGGCATTTTGTCAAACACCTTATGGGCATGATCAGTTTTGGCATAGTTTCTGGTTTGTACAATGGACCTGCTTACTTTGCCAAACCACCATGTCCACTAAGACCCTAGGCTACCCTAACCTAGGCCTGTTAGTCCCCGGCCTCATCCAAACCCCCTAGCACCCACTGGCATTTCGCCGAACAGTTGGCGTGCACGCTCTGGGCGCGGCCAGAGCGCGCGTTTTGCACGTGCGTGCGCACAGGTCGCCGCGTCCCGCTGCCGCCTCCCCCGCGCCCGTTCTGGCCCCTCCCCACTCGCAGCCAGCGCCCCGACTCCTTCCTCGCTGCAGAGCCTCCCTGGCCCTCTCCTGGCGCCCTACAGCGCCACCGACGCAAGCCGCCACCGCCGCCCCGACAGCCCCTGCCCTTGACGCACCGCCTGAGCCACTAGCGCTCACCAGCTGCCCCCTGGAACAGCTCAAGCTCATCCGCAAGCTTGTCCGCAAGCACTCGTCGCCGCCACGTCCCCCTGCTGCTACAGAATGGCGGTCGTCGGTGATCTTATCCACGGCCACCGTCGGAACCGACCCCGATCGCCTATTTAAGGACCCCCGAGCTCGTCCAAGTCCTCAAGCAAACTCATACCCCCTCTCTCACTCCCTCACTGATCCTCCCGTAGCAGTAGAAAGACCAGAGAAGGTCGTCTTCTTCTTCTCCGGCAACCACAGCCGCCGCCACTGTTTCGATCATTCCGGCGCCACCAGGGCCTCCCCCTCTCCACTCTCTTCACCAGAAGCTCTCCCTTCATCTCTTGAATCCATCCCCGTGCTCGATTTTGATCAGGAGCCGCCAGAGGCAAGAACCCCACCCTGCCCGGCGGCCACCATCCGCTGCGGAGCTCGCCGCCAGCGACTACATCCACCCCAGGGACCATAGCGATCACCGAAGGGACCGCCTCGACCCCCTGAGCCCGCGGATGGCCTCGGTTTCTCGAACGGTGCCGCCGTTCGCCGGCGAGCATCGCTGGAGTCCCGCCTCCGCTCGGGCAGAGGAAGAGGAGGGAGAGACGACTAGTCAAACCTGACCAGTGGGCCCGCTGGACCCACTGTCAGTGACCCAGCCCCGCCACCACGTGTTTTAAGTGGAGGCGTATTCTCAAAGTACGTCTTCGACGTGTACTCTTTTCGAAACGTTTTTCTTTTTTTCGGTTTTATTTTAAAAACAGAAAGTTGACTAAACTTTGACTGGCTATAACTTTTTAAATATAACTCCAAATGAGCTGATTCTTTTTCCTACATCTCTCAAATATTGTCTAGTTTATTTTAGGGTTTATTTGAAAAACATTCAGACAACTTTTTTACACGGGTTTGAAACTATGTGTTGATTTGAATAATTTCAAAAATAGGTTTTTGAAGAAGAAGGCATCTTTCAAAAATGCACCCCCACTTGCATATTCTTGAAGGCAAGCATTCTGAACCCCAGCATAATTTTTTTTTGTGTTGTTTAACACGATTATGACACCACCGTAATACGAAGAAATCGTTATTTTATGTGGTGATATGATCACTTGCATGAATGCATGTTGGAGATTTCCTTGCTTTTGGAAATGGTCATACTTGTGACAGCAATCATCCTCGAATGCTTTCGTGCCTGCCGGAAGGAAGCCGGGAAAGTCTCTGTCTTGGGTAGACCTGAGCTTGTCCCTAGTTCCTCGTCGAGACGAGTGTGTCCGGCATGGCATGATGGGGTATGATGAGTGGTGATTCTATCTATCGGATGAAATATATTCGTTATGCCAATCATGCAGGGAATACTTAAACCTCCTGAGTCGACCATAGATCGAGTCTTGTTCCAGTAAACCCCCATACTTGTTTCGTACTACCACTTGTCCCTACAGCAGGTAGGGTA
>NW_021312002.1:0-2421 GCF_002162155.2 Triticum dicoccoides
GGATGAGACTCCGGACAATGAGAGAGAAAAAAGAAAAAAAGAAAAAAAGAAAATTAAAAAAACAAAGAGAGAAGGGGCATTGTTAGTATCCTTTACCACACTTGTGCTTCAAAGTAGCACCATGTTTTTCATATGGAGAGTCTCATATGTTGTCACTTTCATATACTAGTGGGAATTTTTCATTATAGGATTAGATGCACACCCACTTAGTTTTCATATTGAGCTTTCATACACTTATAGCTCTTAGTGCATCTGTTGCATGGCAATCCCTACTCCTCACGTTGATATCAATTGATGGGCATCTCCATAGCCCGTTGGTTAGTCGCGTCGGTGTGAGACTTTCTTACTTTTTGTCTTCTTTATATTTACCCCTATCATCATACTCTATTCCACCCGTAGTGCTATATCCATGGCTTGTGCTCATATATTGTGTGAGGGTTGAAAAAGCTGAAGCGCATTAAAACATATGAACCAATTGCTCGGCTTGTCATGGGGGTTGTGCATGATAAATACTTTGCGTTAAGAAGATAGAGCATGAGAAGACTATATAATTTTGTAGGGATAGCTTTCTTTAGCATTGATATTTTGAAAGACATTATTACTTGTTGGGATGCCTGAGTATCGATGTCTTTATGTCAAATTATAGACTATTGCTTTGAATCACTTATTTCTTAATATTCATGCCATGATTAGATATATGATCAAGTTTATGCTAGGTAGCATTCCACATCAAAAATTATCTTTTTTATCATTTACCTACTCAAGGACAAGCAAGAATTAAGCTTGGGGATGCTGATACGTCTCCGTCGTATCTATAATTTTTGATTGTTTCATGCCAATATTATACAACTTTTACATAATTTTGGCAACTTTTATATGATTTATTGGACTAACCTATTGATCCAGTGCTTAGTGCCAGTTCTGGTTTTTTGCAGCTTTTTTGTATCGTAAAAAATCCATATCAAACGAAGTCCAAATGCAATAAAATTTCACGGAGAATTATTTTGGAATATATGTGATTTTTGGGGGTTGGAATCACCGCAAACGGAGTCCTTGGTGGGCACAACCCACCAGGATCCGACCCCTGAGCCAGGCACGTGGTGGTGGGTTGTGCCCACCTCGTATGTCGGTTGGAGCTCTACTTCGGGTGCAAGGAAGCTTATATCTGGAAAAAATCTTGTTAAAATCTCAGCGCAATCAGAGTTACGAATCTCCGGGAATATAAGAAACGGTTTTTGGCCAGATCTAGGGAACGCAAAACAGAAGAGAACAGAGAGGGAGATCCAATCTCGGAGGGGCTCCCGCCCCTCCACGGCCATGGAGGCCATGGACCAAAGGGGGAACTCTCCTCCCATCTAGGAGGGAGGCCAGGGAAGAAGAAGAAGGAGGGGGGCTCTCTCCCCCTCTCTCCCGGTGGCGCCGGAGTGCCGCCGGGGCTAGGATTGTGACGGCGATCTACACCAACAATCTTGCTACCGTCAACACCAACTCTCTCCCCCTCTATGCAGCGGTGTAACACGTCTTCCCCCCACTGTAATCTCTACTTAAACATGGTGCTCAACTCCATATATTATTTCCCAATGATCTATGGTTATCTTATGATGTTTGATTAGATCCGTTTTGTCCTATGGGTTAATCGTGATCTTGGTTGGTATGATTGTATATTTTATTTATGGTGCTGTCCTATGGTGCCCTCCATCTGGAGCAAACGTGAGGGGCCCCCGCTGTAGGGTGTTGCAATATGTTCATGGTTTGCTTATTGTCAGTGTTGCGGGGGATGACAGTAGTCCAAACGCGGATAGGTGGCTTATGGCGAATGGGAGTAAAGAGGACTTGATACTTAATGTTATGGTTGGCTTTCACGACCTTAATGATCTTTAGTAGTTGCGGATGCTTGCTAGGGGTCCAATCATAAGTGCATATGATCCAAGTAGAGAAACTATGTTAGCTCATGCATCTCCCTCATATAAAATTACAAGAATGATTACCAGTACTTGTTATCGATTGCCTAGGGACAAATAATTTTCTTGTTGACAAAAGCTCTCTACTAAAACTAACTTAGTTGTGTCTTTATCTAAACATCACCTAGATTTTATTTACGTGCTCTTTATTATCTTTCAAACCTATCCTATCACACCTAGAAAGTACTTCCAATTTCATACTCGTTCTAGGTAAAGTGAATGTCAAGCGTGCGTAGAGTTGTATCGGTGGTCGATAGAACTTGAGGGAATATTTGTTCTACCTTTAGCTCCTCATAGGTTCGACACTCTTATTTATCAAAGAATGCTACAAACGATCCCCTATACTTGTGGGTTATCAAGAGGCCATGGTTGGTCCACTTCCTCGCCCCGTGCTTCCTCGCGCCGTCCGACCGGACGCGCCGTTCATGCTCGGGGTCGATGCCGCTGCCGGATCTGCTCC
>NW_021312003.1:0-1295 GCF_002162155.2 Triticum dicoccoides
ATTCCCCTTTTCATGACATGGAAGAACAGATGGTGTCATGTGTGAGATGAGAGAGGCAGCTGATGTGGTTCTTTATCACGTCACTACTGTCGCAGCCACATGTTAATTAAAGTTGAAGTGCAGCCAGTCAGTCAGATATGCTAATTATGTAATATCACCTTTTTTACTAAAGGATTGTACAAAGGATTGACAGATTGATATTACTTGGACCTGAACTCATGATTTCCTTTTCACACTTCTTAAAAATATATATGCACTAGGATCTCTAGAAATGCAGAAAGCGGAAAGAGCCTTGGCGTGAAATATATATATATATATATATATATATATATATATATATATATATATATATATATATATTGTACTCCGAGGAGTATGTACTCCCACCCTATTAAATGGCCCAATAATTAAAATATTAGCAAATTGTGTTGCATGCGCAAACAACTTCCAAGATTATAGGTAACGGGTGCATGTTATCCAATGGAAAGTCTGTTTCCTTTGCGGGGGAAAGTCTGGTTTTGTTACGGAGGTGAGATGGCACTTGGAACGCAAGTAGTATATACCCTTAATTTATTTGCTGAACTTTAGTATATACCCTTTATACCTCTTGAGATTGGGAATGAAGCGTGTAAAAAAAAGATACAGACCTTTTTCATCTACATCATGCTAGCAGTATATACCTCATATGTGTTTTAATATATTTCAAATTGGTGGTGGATGTATATACCCATCTACATGCCAGGCATATACCTGTTTTCTTTTTTTGTAAATAGGTCTGTACTGCCTTTTTCAGTAGTATATGCTGAACTTTTTGAAGGAGTATATACCAACGAAATTCAAGAAGTATACACTGCCAATTTTTTTAAGGTGTATATACCAACAAATACTCCAGGAGTATATATTGCCATTTTTTGTGAGGAGGAGTATATACTTCATTTTTAGATAGATTTATACTTAGCTACCAAATGAGTATGCCATACTTCTATTTGAAATACGGACTATATACTGCTTTGCAGCCAAAGGAGTATGCACTACTATTTTCGCAAAAAACAAGAGGAGTTTATACTACTACTTTGCAGCCATAGGAGTATATACGACCAGAAACAGATGGTTGGTTATACTATATGACTTGCAGCAAATTAAAGAAGTATATACTACTCCAACACAAGAGAGATATTTGTACCAGATAACAAATAAAAGTACGCACTTGCTTTTGCATCTCCCAATTCGAGCATATATTTACAATAAAAATGAATTAGAATACAAAAGAGTATATCTTGTGACCAATCTGAATA
>NW_021312004.1:0-3715 GCF_002162155.2 Triticum dicoccoides
TAGTAGTTTATTTCTTATAGCCCGCTGACTCAGCTCTATTGTACTTGCTCTAATAATGCAAGAAACCACTAAAATGCCAAGAAACTACTACCACTTGCATACGTGGCAGACTTAAGATAAGACTACCTTATCAACCATTATACATGCTCCTACCAACAAAAATCCTCGAGTGACCTCCTACCTCCAGCCCGTCCAACTAGTCATCCTCGGCCATGTGACGCAGCTACCTCCACCGGTAGAAGGCAAGGTCAAAACCGCCGGCGGTGCGGGCTCCGTCCGGCGCTCGCGGCCGCTAGCAAGCCAAGATAGCTCTGTCCAGCTGCTTGTCTGCAAGGTTTGCTAGCTAGATTGGCAAGGCAGCGCGGCGGCTTGCTCGCGCGCGCCGCGCTAAGGCCAGCCATCTAGCTCGAGCGAAGGCCAGCGCGGCGGCTTGCTCGCTCGTGAGTCACGCTCGGGCCAGCCTGCCAACCCGTGCGGAGGCCAGCGCGGCGTCCGGCCTGTCCGGCGGAGCGGCAGCCAACTCGCTCATCACCGGCGCCACCGACGAACACGCATCAGTACTGTTTGAAGTAATGTTCAGGAAAAATAATGATTTGAGGGGGAATAACAGGATAGAAGGTCAGATGTGGGTCGCTCGTGTCAACGGTCAAACAAAATGTGTTGGTTTAAGCTGCCTCGTCAGCATGGACATGTGGGCCAACCCTGTCATAAATGGGTTTAAACGAACCTAATCGGTAGGAGTACTAGGTAATTTTTTGCGTGGATTAAGAAATTTTGGGTATGCTTTTGCTATTTTCTGTACAACAGATTCCTCCTAGGGTTGGTTGAAAGTGGTAGTTTTTTGTTAAATACTCTACATATTGTAAGTAGGAGTGAAAGTTAAGCTTTGGAAGCCAATAAGCAAGGCTAGTTACATAGTGCATATGTGTACATGATTGAAAGTAAATATCAACCATGAGTGACTAATATCTTGATGGAAAACTCAAAACTATGGAATACAAGGAAAACAAATGCATGGTTGGAAATACTAGCAATGTTCATGTCCGTTGCAACGAATCATAATTAGAATAATACTTATTCACAAACTTGGTACAAAACACTCTAATTTTGATATACATATGTCACTAGAGATATATTATGTTTCAATTCGAATATATTCCTTGGGCTGTTTTGGTGAGGTCAGGGAGGGATGTGGTTGGTTTTAAGATACTAATTATGAGTTTTTTTGCAAATTAGTAGACAAGTGGGATGTTGGTGAGAAAAGGCAACAACTTACCTCACGATCGTTAGATGTAGATCTAATGGTCAGAAACGACGGATGGCAGACACCAGCATCACCAACTTAGTCTTCTGTGGGAGTACTAGCAAGATCTGTGCATTGCACGGAACATCGAGATGCATTTTTTTATAAAACACTTGTTGTGATTGACCCTTGCGGGAGTAATCCCATGTGTAAAAACTATTAATATCTCAAGAAATATGAGATAAGGTGAAGAGGAGTGGGGTGTGGTGGTGGTTGGTGGTCGAACTGAGCGGAGGCATGGGGATTGATGACACCGGTAGCGGCCACCAGGCCAGTTTGTTCGAGAGGCTTCCTTTCTTAATTGCTCAACAATGAGGTTTGTTGGAGATAAGGATGAACGAGGCAAGGCCTTGTCTGCAAATGTGGAGAGGGGTGCGGGTATCTTTTAGTTTAATTTCCATCCGTCAGATATAGATCGGACGGTCTATATTGCAAGATGGCACACGTAGCATCATCACCAACTCGGTTTTTTATAAAGAGAAGAAATATAAGTATGCAGATACAAATGTATTATCGATACTTGCTTCCGTAAACTAGCATCTACATTCTATTCAATGCCTCGGCATGTGGGCCCTTAGCACAATGACTTCTCGACTGTGTAAAACGAAGATTTTCCCGTCGCCGACGAGGGGGTGACGGCGGCGCGCTTTTTGGCTTGCTCTAGTCCTAGTAGTCATACTAGCTGGTCTAAGCACGTGTAGATTTATTATTTTTCACGTCTCGTGTTCGCCGTACTGCCACGACTGTTCATGAATAGACGGTAAGTTATTCATGGGGAAACCCTTGTTGAGCGTGTTTGCGAGAGAGAGAGAGAGAGAGAGAGAGTGATATGTTAGAGACTGAGGCAATGATAACAGATTCTTTGTGTCTATGTGTGTGGAGGATAGAGAGAGACATGTACATGGGGCTTTGTGTTGTGTAACGTGGAGACACATATACATAATTAGAGAGTGAGTGTGTGAGACACACATGCAGATATGAGGAGAGATGAGGATCCAGGTAAATGGGTGTTTGTGCGTGTCTGTGTGTGTTTGTGCACGCATTTGTGTGTGAGAGGGAGCGAGTGTATGTGGAGTAGAGAGACCACTGATGATGTAAACTAGTATAAGGGAAGGGGGAGTGGTGTGACATGTGTAGTAGTGACATAGCACGGGTGCGGGCGGGGGGAGCAGACTATTTGGATGAGACATCGAGTGTGTGTGGGGGAGAGGGGTGTGAGAGCGAGAGAAAGAGAGAGCTAGCACCGGAGAGAGAGAGAGAGAGGAAGAGAGGGGCCGAGAGGGGTCGTTTGTGTCCATAAATGGCGTATAGATAGGGAGACAATGTTGATGCTGTCCGAAATTGGCCTATGAGCGGAGACGCAAGGGAAGCGAGTCATCGTGTGTGTGATAGGGACTTCATGAGAGAGCTAGAATAGATGGTGTAGAGAACAATGTGCGAAATCGAGAACGATTATACATTAGGGAGCTATGCAAAGAGTCACGACATATATGTATACAGGGAAGGAGCTGGGGCGGGTTCGCGTGTGGGAGAGATAGAAAGAGGAGAGGGGTGCACAAGGAGACAAAGTGTGCTTGTTTGCAGTGGGGGTGGTGTGTGAGGTGAGTGCGCGAGAACCACATAACTAGGGAGATAGACGTTTGGGGGCGACGTTTTGTGTGTATGGGAAATATACACTCTACATAGTGCGTGTGCTTGGGTAAGAGAGATAGCGGGAGACCTAGAGAGTGAGGGAAGAGATGTGTGCATGCCCAAGAGACAAAGTGATAGAGACCTATGTTGGGGTCCGGAGTTTACAAGAGAGAGGGGTGTTAATGTGCTCGTGTGTTGGTGTTTGGGGGAGAGAATGACTTCTGTGTGTGTGTGTGTGTGGTGGGGGGGGGTTGACTTTAGATAAAGAGTGAGGTGTCTATATTTGAGGGACTTTAGCGTAATTGAGATATTGTGCACTCATTGTTGATCAATTTGTTTCATAGTTTGTACTATGAGATAACGATACTTTTGAACATGTGTGATATACCTTGATGTACCAGAATTACAAACCTAAGATTGGAATTTTGGAATTCGACTCCATCATTAGCTTTTGTAATTCATTTAAATGGAGGTACATTTTTTAAGCCGGGATTTCGTGATTTCAAATTCATATATCAAACCTAGAGATATACACATACGTGCATGTTCAAACTTTATAATCATCCACTTTATTCATACACATACACATTTTTGCTTTTGTCATCATATTTAGGATAAACACATTTGGAATTTCATTTGAATTGGACCGTATGATGGTATTTGCTTGTAGTAGCTCAATGATCCATATTTGAATTGAATTGACAATCTAAGTTTCGAGTTAGAGACATTGATTTTCAGAACTTGCACATTTTTTTGAGTGCAAAACAAACAAATTGTCGG
>NW_021312005.1:0-1122 GCF_002162155.2 Triticum dicoccoides
GGTGAAGCTGCTTACATATTAGGCATTAAGATCTATAGAGATAGATCAAGACGCTTAATTGGACTTTCACAAAGCACATACCTTGACAAAATTTTGAAGAAGTTCAAAATGGATCAAGCAAAGAAAGGGTTCTTGCCTGTGTTACAAGGTGTGAAATTGAGTAAGACTCAATGCCCGACCACTGCAGAAGAAAGAGAGAATATGAAAGATGTTCCCTATGCATCAGCCATAGGCTCTATCATGTATGCAATGCTGTGTACCAGACCTGATGTGTGCCTTGCTATAAGTTTAGCAGGGAGGTACCAAAGTAATCCAGGAATGGATCACTGGACAGCGGTCAAAAACATCCTGAAATACCTGAAAAGGACTAAGGATATGTTTCTCGTATATGGAAGTGACAAAGAGCTCATCGTAAAAGGTTACGTTGATGCAAGCTTTGACACTGATCCGGATGATTCTAAATCGCAAACCAGATACGTGTTTACATTAAACGGTGGAGCTGTCAGTTGGTGCAGTTCTAAACAAAGCGTCGTAGCGGGATCTACATGTGAAGCGGAATACATAGCTGCTTCGGAAGCAGCAAATGAAGGAGTCTGGATGAAGGAGTTCATATCCGATCTAGGTGTCATACCTAGTGCATCGGGTCCAATGAAATTTTTTTGTGACAATACTGGTGCAATTGCCTTGGCAAAGGAATCCAGATTTCACAAAAGGACCAAACACATCAAGAGACGCTTCAACTCCATCCGGGATCTAGTCCAGGTGGGAGACATAGAGATTTGCAAGATACATACGGATCTGAATGTTGCAGACCCGTTGACTAAGCCTCTTCCACGAGCAAAACATGATCAGCACCAAAGCTCCATGGGTGTTAGATTCATTACAGTGTAATCTAGATTATTGACTCTAGTGCAAGTGGGAGACTGAAGGAAATATGCCCTAGAGGCAATAATAAAGTTATTATTTATTTCCTTATAATCATGATAAATGTTTATTATTCATGCTAGAATTGTATTTACCGGAAACATAATACATGTGTGAATACATAGACAAACAGAGTGTCACTAGTATGCCTCTACTTGACTAGCTCGTTAATCAAAGATGGTTATGTTTCCTAACCAT
>NW_021312006.1:0-1684 GCF_002162155.2 Triticum dicoccoides
TGCATAAGAATGCAACCTAGTCCCTGTCGTGAGGCGTCGCAGTAGATAATAAAGTCTTTAGTGAAATCCGGTGGCACAAGTATGGGAGCAGAAGTCAGGCGTCTTTTCAGTTCCTGAAAACTGTGTTCACACTGTGGGGACCACTCAAACTTTTTATCTTTCTTGAGAAGTTCCGTAAGGGGTTTGGCTACTTTGGAGAAATTTTCAACAAAGCGGCGACAATAGCTGGCTAGACCAAGGAAACTCCTAACTTGTTTGACTGTTTCAGGTGGAGTCCAATCAAGAACGGCTTTAACTCTCTCGGGGTTGACAGCAATGCCCTTGCCAGAGATTACGTGGCCTAGGTAGGTCACTTCTGGCAACCAAAATTCACACTTGGAGAACTTGGCATAAAGGCGGTGCTCTCTGAGTTTTTCTAACACAAGTCTAAGATGTTCGGCATGCTCTTCCTCGTTCTTCGAGTAAATAAGAATATCATCGAGGTAAACCACGACGAACTTATCTAAGTACTCCATGAAGATCGAGTTCATCAAGCGGGAGAATGTGGCTGGGGCGTTGGTTAGGCCAAAGGACATGACGGTGTACTCGTACTGGCCATAACGAGTAACAAAAGCTGTCTTGGGGATGTCCCTGTTTCTGATCTTAATTTGGTGGTATCCTAACCTCAAATCCATCTTGGAGAAGACTGAGGATCCAGCGAGCTGATCATACAGATCGTTGATCCTGGGGAGCGGATATTTGTTCTTTATCGTGACCAAATTAACGGGACGATAATCTACAACCATCCGGTCCGTACCATCCTTCTTCTTGACGAAGAGGATGGGGCAAGCCCAAGGAGAATAACTGGGACGGATGAAACCCTTTTGCAAGGACTCATCAAGTTGTTTCTTAAGCTCGGCTAGTTCTAAGGGTGCCATCTTGTAGGGTCTCCTAGAGATTGGAGCAGTTCCTGGGATAAGATCTATGACGAACTCTACATCTCTGTCAGGCGGAACACCTGGCAGTTCCTCTGGAAAGACATCCGGAAAGTCACGGACTACCGGGATATCTTCAAGGTCTGGAAGAGGGCTGGCATTAAGGGAATAGAGCTGACGCTTTGCAACTCTAGTGGAGACAGTGACTATCTTGCCAGATGGGTGTGTGAGATGAACAGACCTGGTGAAACAATCAATCTTGGCATGATGAGCTGTCATCCAGTCCATACCCAAGATGATGTTAATATCCGAAGACTTGAGAGATATCAAGGAAGCAAGGAATACAAGTCTGTCAACAAGGATTTCATTGCCATAACTTATCCTAGAAGTTTGCCATTTGGATCCAGGAGTTTGAATAAGTAGTGGGGAGGGCATATCACAAAATGACATGTCGTGCAAGCGGGCATAGCTTTCAGAAATGAAGGAATGAGACGCTCCAGTATCGAACAAAACCGATGCTGGATGACAGTTGACAAGGAGTGTACCAAGAACGACATCTGGATCATCATGAGCGGCTTTAGCTGAGACGTGATGCACACGTCCATGTTCAGTGGGAGCTGACTTGGCACTGATCATCTTGCGTGATGGCTTACCATGGCCAATAGACTTCTCGGGCTGGGGTGGAGCAACTCTGGTCTGAGTGCAAATACGGGCAATGTGGCCTGGCTCTCCGCACTTGTAACAAATCTTGGAGGTAGGATGTGGACCTG
>NW_021312007.1:0-881 GCF_002162155.2 Triticum dicoccoides
TTGGGGAACGTTGCAGAAAACAAAAAATTTCCTACTCGTTTCACCAAGATCATCTAGGAGTTCATCTAGCAACGAGTGATTAGATGCATCTACATACCTTTGTAGATCGCGCACGGAAGCGTTCAAAAGAACGGTGATGATGTAGTCGTACTCGACGTGATCCAAATCACCGATGACCAGCGCCGAACGGACGGCACCTCCGCGTTCAACACACGTACGGGACGGGAGACGTCTCCTCCTTCTTGATCCAGCAAGGGGGAAGGAGAGGTTGATGAAGATCCAGCAGCACGACGGCGTGGTGGTGGATGCAGGGCGTCACAGCAGCAGGGCTTCGCCGAGACTACGAGGGAGAGACGTAACGGGGGGAGGTGGAGGCGCCAGGGGCTGGTGTAAAATCCCTCCTCTCCCCCCACTATATATAGGGGTGCCAAGGGGGGGGGCGCCGGCCCTAGTAGATGGCATCTACTAGGGGGGGCGGCGGCCAAGGGGAGGTTTCCCTCCCCCCCAAGGCACCTAGGGGTGCCTTCCACCACATGGACTCTTCCATGGTGGAAACCCTAGGCGCATGGGCCTATAGGGGCTGGTGCCCTTGGCCCATCTAGGCCAAGGCGCACCCCCTACAGCCCATGTGGCCCCCCGAGACAGGTGGCCCCACCCGGTGGACCCCCGGGACCCTTCCGGTGGTCCCGGTACAATACCGATAACCCCGAAACTTGTCCCGATGCCCGAAATAGCACTTCCTATATATAATTCTTTACCTCCGGACCATTCCGGAACTCCTCGTGACGTCCGGGATCTCATCCGGGACTCCGAACAACATTCGGGTTTCTGCATATACATATCTTCATAACCCTAGCGTCACCGAACCTTAAGTGTGTAGA
>NW_021312008.1:0-986 GCF_002162155.2 Triticum dicoccoides
TCTTCATAGTTCGAAGGTTCACCGTTGTCTAACAGCATGATTTCCAAGACAGGGTTGCCGTACCACTCTGGTGCGGAACGTGTCCTTGTGGACCTTCGAATTTCAGTAGGGGCTTGATCAGAAGTATCTTGATCATTAACTTCCTCTCTAGTCGGTGCAGGCACCTCAGGAACATTTTCTTGAGTTGCGCCATTTTCCGGTTCAAGAGGTAATACTTCATCAAGCTCTACTTTCCTCCCACTTACTTCTTTCGAGAGAAACTCTTTCTCCAGAAAGGACCCATTCTTGGCAACAAAGATCTTGCCTTCGGATCTGAGGTAGAAGGTGTACCCAATAGTTTCTTTTGGGTATCCTATGAAGACGCATTTTTCCGACTTGGGTTCGAGCTTTTCAGGTTGAAGTTTCTTGACATAAGCATCGCATCCCCAAACTTTTAGAAACGGCAGCTTAGGTTTCTTCCCAAACCATAATTCATACGGTGTCGTCTCAACGGATTTTGACGGAGCCCTATTTAAAGTGAATGCGGCAGTCTCTAAAGCATAGCCCCAAAAAGAAAGCGGTAAACCGGTAAGAGACATCATAGATCGCACCATATCTAACAGAGTGCGATTACGACGTTCGGACACACCATTACGCTGAGGTGTTCCAGGCGGCGTGAGTTGTGAAACTATTCCACATTTTCTTAAGTGTGCCCCAAACTCGTGACTCAAGTATTCTCCTCCACGATCTGATCGTAGAAACTTGATTTTCCTGTCACGTTGATTTTCAACCTCACTCTGAAATTCCTTGAACTTTTCAAAGGTTTCAGACTTGTGTTTCATTAAGTAGATATACCCATACCTACTTAAATCATCAGTGAGGGTGAGAACATAACGATAGCCACCGCGAGCCTCAACACTCATCGGACCGCACACATCAGTATGTATGATTTCCAATAAGTCGGTTGCTCGCTCCATTGTTCCTGAGAACGGAGTCTTGGTCATTTT
>NW_021312009.1:0-1138 GCF_002162155.2 Triticum dicoccoides
TCGTAATGTTGTCTTACTCGTGGTTGATCCCTCGAGCATACACCATTACATCTTTTGGTCTGACCATTGCTATCACCGTGTTCACATGATGGTGGAAGTCCGATAATATGGAAAATTCTGATGAGTTGTTGTTGAGCCCATCAGCATCATTTTTCTCTCCCACATGATTCATGCTGAACATCAACCTAGTGTTGAAAACCTTGTAAGCAATGCCTTCGTGTTCCGTTCATGAAGCTTATGCTTGGATGAAAGAAGTGACTTTCTCCAAGTTCAAGTGCACTAGGTGTAAGTTGCCGCAATGAATTTGAGAAAGGTTTGTTTTGTTTCCTTTGGAATCATCCCAAATCGGTCATGCATACGTACGAAGTATCCCAAACCTTTTTTTTTGAATTTTTTGCCTCTAGATCTTGAAAGCCCCGTAACTTTTTTTGTGTTAGGTTTTTGGTGATTTTGAAAATGTTTAACGGGGTTCCCCTAGTTAAATTTGGATGTAACTTTTCGAGTAGATGATTTTTCATATATAAAACTTTTTAATCCGAGTTCGTATGCAAAAGTTATGCCCATTTTACAAATTTCAAGAGAGATTTTACAAATAAAGTCGAAATTTATATTTGTAAATTTTCTCAACAGCTAGACCACATATCACATGGCAAATTATATTCTTTTATTTTTTTTTTGACATTTTTATCTTTTTAAAAAAAACTGAAAAGGCGGTCCACAGGGGGGGGTGTTTTCTTGTAAGCCTCCCTTTCTCCAAGAATCTGTGTCGGAAACCCTGAGCTAGTTGGTTAAGCTAAACAACAACTTGGAGAGTTGGAAGATAAAAGCTTGTCTGACTTAGTTCATGTTAAGGGATATCTTTTGTGCGTGTGTGTGTGTTGAAGAAAGATGATATCTCCATTGATTGGTCCTCGTGATCAGTTGTTGGATCTATTGCCTTGTCAAGACTTTGACTTGAGTATGGGCTATCGTCAAGTCAAATCAGAACCAACGATTTTCGTAATGTTGTCTTACTCGTGGTTGATCCCTCGAGCATACACCATTACATCTTTTGGTCTGACCATTGCTATCACCGTGTTCACATGATGGTGGAAGTCCGGTAATATGGAAAATTCTGATGAGTTGTTGTTGAGCCCAT
>NW_021312010.1:0-1357 GCF_002162155.2 Triticum dicoccoides
CTATTCCAACTACTTGGGCTGCTTTGAAAACCGCTATGCGTACGCGTTGGGTTCCACCATATTATCAACGTGAATTGCTTCAAAAATTGCAGCGTTTAAGACAAGGAAAAAATTCTGTAGAAGAATATTATCAGGAATTACAAACTGGCATGATTCGATGTGGTATTGTTGAGGAGAATGAAGCTATGCTTGCACGTTTTCTGGGTGGATTAAATAGAGAGATTCAGACCATTCTAGACTATAAGGAGTATACTAATATCACTCGTTTATTCCATCTTGCTTGTAAAGCTGAACGTGAAGTGCAGGATCGACAAGCATTGGCGCGAACTAACTTTTCTGCAGGCCGACCTTCATCATGGACACCGCGTGCATCTTCTACTTCAACTGCACCAGCACCTCAATCAGGTGCCTCCTACAGCCGTGATACAAGAAAACAGGAACAACCACCATTATCTGCCAAGAGCGCACCTGTCGGGCCTGCATAGAGTTCTTCTTCTTCCAGGGCATCAACAGGGCACACAAGTGATATTATTTGTCGTTGTTGTAAGGGAGGAGGTCATTATGCGAGAGAATGCAAATCTCCGCGTGTGATGATTGCTATCGAGGGTGGTGGATATGAGTCCGCTAGTGACTATGATGAGGAGACATTGGCTCTTATTACACGTGAAGAACATGGTGGAGATGATTCTGATCATGAGACGCAATACATGGCTCCTGAAGACGCTGACAGGTATGAATGTTTAGTTGCTCAACGTGTTTTGAGTGTGCAGGTCACACAAGCTGAGCAAAATCAGAGGCACAATTTGTTCCATACCAAGGGAGTTGTGAAGGAACGTCCTGTGCACGTCATAATAGACGGAGGGAGCTGCAACAACTTGGCTAGCATGGAGATGGTGGAGAAGCTTTCTCTCACCACCAGACCACATCCACATCCTTACTACATCCAATGGTTCAACAACAGCGGCAAGGTTAAGGTAACACGTACTGTTCGTGTGCATTTTAGTATCTCTACATATGCTGATTATGTTGATTGTGATGTGGTACCTATGCAAGCATGTTCCTTATTACTTGGTAGACCATGGCAATTTGATAAAAACTCTGTACACCATGGTAGAAACAATCACTATACTCTTGTTCATAAGGATAAAAATATTACTTTGCTTCCTATGACTCCTGATTCCATTTTGAAAGATGATATTAATAGAGCTAATAAAGCAAAACAGGAGAAGAATAAGAGTGAAAATCAGATTGTGGCAAAAGAATTTGAGCAACAAATGAAGCCTAATAATAAACCATCTAGTGTTGCTTCTGAAATTAAATTGAAAAGTGCATGTTTATTTGCCACCAAATCTGATAT
>NW_021312011.1:0-940 GCF_002162155.2 Triticum dicoccoides
GGGGCCCCAAAACGGTGAGTAATAGTGCACGAAACGGACCAGAATCAGCCAAAAATGTGAGTGTTGATGACCGACATGTAAAAGCGCCCCAGGGTTCGTATGTCGTGGAAATCACTTTGGGACCTGAAAACAGTGAGTAATAATCCATGAAACGGGCCAGAATCAGCCAAAATTGTGTGTTGATGACCGTCGCATAAACGCACCCTGGGGTTTTCCAATCGTGGAAATCACTCCGGATCCCAAAACAGTGATTAATAGTCCACAAAACGGGCCAGAATCGGCTAAAATTGCGAGTGTTGATGACCTACACGTAATCACACCCTGGGCTTCGTCAATCATGGAAATCACTCTGGGACCCCAAACAGTCAGTTACAGTCCACGAAACGGCCCAGAATCGGCCAAAATTGCGAGGGTTGTTGACCAAAACGTAATCGCACCCTGGGGTTCAACAACTATGGAAATAACTTTGGGGCCCCAAAACGGTGAGTAATAGTCCATGAAAACGGCCAGAATTGGACAAAACTGTGAGTGTTGACGACGCACACGTAAACACACCCCGGGGATCGTCAATCGAGGAACTCACTTTGGGAAACCAAAACAGTGAGTAATAGTCCAGGAAATGAGCCATAATTGGCCAAAATTACGAGTGTTGATGACCGACACATAAGCGCAGCTTGGGCTTCAATAACTATGGAAACCGCTTTGGGACCCCAAAATGGTGAGTAATAGTCAACAAAATGGGTCAAAATTGGACAAAACTGTGAGTGTTGACGACGGACACGTAAACGCACCCCGAGAATCGTCAATCATGGAAATCACTCTGGGGCCCCAAAACGGTGAGTAATAGTGCACGAAACGGACCAGAATCAGCCAAAAATGTGAGTGTTGATGACCGACATGTAAAAGCGCCCCAGGGTTCGTATGTCGTGGAAATCACTTT
>NW_021312012.1:0-2790 GCF_002162155.2 Triticum dicoccoides
GTGGTCTCGGGCCGCTCGAGCACACGGGGCTCGGCTAGCTCGATGAAGTGGACGGTGGCGAAGCTCCTGGACACGGCGGCACGGCGTGGGGTTGACGGAGGGCGTGGCTACGGCGAGGGGGTGGCGGCGATGGCGTCGGCCATGGCGTGGGAGAGCGAGGGAGAGGAGCTGGAGAGGAGAGGGGGTGTCTGGGGGGTTCGGGGGAGAGAGGGAAGCCGATTCACGGCGTTAGCCGAGCGAGGGAGGCGGCGAGGCGGCGAGCAGGTGCGTGGCACCCATGCGGTGCTCGCCGTCGAGCACCTGCCTGCCTGCCTGGCCGGCAAGCAGCTCGCTGGCGCGGTGCTGGGCTGGGTCGGCAGGTGGGCCGGTGCTGGGCGACAGGTAAGCCTTTTCCCATTTTTTCTGTTTCTGTTTTTATTAATACTTCTGCCACTTTGTTGAATTAAATAAAATACTTAGGCTATTCCTAAAATCACCAAACTACTCCTGGTCCATAGTTGGATTATTTCCAACATGAAACATTTTAGTTTGGAGTTATTTGAGCATTTAAATATTTTATATAATTTTAAATGCCCAAATTCAAATACTTATGATTTAATTCAAAAACCCTAGGATGGCCTAGGAAAATGTGCACCACTTTTGGCAGAGGTTCTGAACCAAGAGAAAAATGATGGGCATTTTAGAAGGGCATTTCAGGTTCATTGAAAAAGTTTTTAGTAAACCCTAGTTGGTTTCAGAGGGGACTTGGGGGTTCTGTCATCCCCATTTCAGGTTTCTAATGAAAGAGTAAACATGATGCAACACTCTAATGCATGACTAGCTAGGGTGTGACAACTCACCCCCAGTCAAAAGAATCTCGTCCCGAGATTTGGGTTCCCCCGGGAAGAAGGCGGGATACTCGAGTCGAAGACGATCCTCCCTTTCCCAAGTTGCTTCATCCTCAGAATGGTGCGACCATTGAACTTTGAGAAACTTGATATTATGACGTCGAGTGGTACGCTCGGCCCGATCGAGGATAAGAATGGGGTACTCCCGATATGTAAGATTATCTTGGAGATCAAGCGTTTCGTGGTCCACTCCACGGATAGGATCCGAGAAGCAACGCCTGAGTTTAGAAACGTGGAAGACATCGTGGACTCTGGAGAGGTGCGGAGGTAGTTCCAACTGGTAGGCAACTTCTCCTCGTTTGGCGAGAATGCGAAAAGGTCCAATGTAACGAGGAGCCAATTTGCCTTTAATACCGAAACGATGGGTTCCCTTCAGAGGGGTGACCCGAAGATAAGCCTTCTCGTCAACCTCGAAAGTCATAGCCTTATGTTTTCGGTCATATTGACTTTTTTGACGAGATTGGGCTGTTTTCAACTTTTCACGAACGATGCGAACTTGTTCTTCTGCTTCCTGAATCATATCCGGGCCAAAGAATTGTCTTGCCCCGGTCTCTGACCAGTTAAGGGGTGTTCGACACCGTCGTCCATAGAGAACTTCAAAAGGGGCTTTACCCAGGCTAGATTGATAGCTGTTGTTGTAAGCGAATTCGGCAAATGAAAGGCACTTCTCCCAATCCATTCCGAATGAGATAACAGAGGCTGGAAGCATGTCTTCTAGAATCTGGTTGACGCGTTCCACTTGACCACTCGACTGAGGGTGGAAAGCGGTGCTAAAGGAGAGACGGGTTCCCATAGCATTTTGGAAACTTTCCCAAAATCGAGAGGTGAAAAGACTTCCTCGATCCGAATTTATTTCCAAAGGAACACCATGGAGAGACACTATCCGGGAGATGTATAAGTCTGCCAATTGACTAGCGGTTATACTCTCACGAATAGGTAGGAAATGGGCTACTTTGGAAAGACGATCGACAACGACGAAGATAGCATTATTCCCTCTCTTGGTCCTGGGAAACCCGGTAATGAAATCCATACCAATTTTATCCCATTTCCATTCAGGAATAGCTAAGGGTTGAAGGGTGCCAGCAGGCCGTTGATGCTCTGCTTTTACACGACGACAGACATCACAATTAGCAATATATTGAGCAATTTCTCTCTTCATCCTAGTCCACCAGAACCTCTGGCGTAGGTCCTGATACATCTTGGTACTACCGGGATGAATGGTGAGAGGAGATTCGTGAGCCTCCTTAAGGATCAACTGCCGTAGATGCTGGTTCTTGGGAACCACTAAATGGTTCTCAAAATATACAACACCATGATCATTTGTGGAGAAACAACTAGCACCTCCGCTAGCAATGTTCTCCTTGATTTTAGATATTCCCTTATCTCGCTTCTGGGCAGCGATGATTTGATCCGTAAGAGTAGGTTTCGCCACCAAGGTGGAAAGAAATCCTTGAGGAACAATGTGAAGGTTAAGCTTCCGAAATTCCTCATGGAGAAGCGGTTGACTTTGTTGTAACATCAGGTTGTTACAATAAGATTTACGACTTAGCGCATCAGCCATGACGTTGGCTTTCCCTGGGGTATAAGTTATTCCTAAGTCGAAATCTGTGATCAACTCGACCCAACGTCTTTGCCTGAGATTCAAATCCGGTTGGGTGAAGATGTACTTCATACTTTGGTGATCAGTGAATATTTCACAACGATTACCGAGGAGGTAATGTCGCCAGGATTTAAGTGCATAGACTACAGCTGCAAGCTCTAAATCATGAGTAGGATAATTCTCCTCATGTGGGTGCAATTGCCGTGAAGCGTAAGCAATTACGTGTCGATCTTGCATGAGAATACAGCCTAGTCCTTGTCGCGAGGCGTCGCAGTAGATAACAAAGTCCTTGGAGAAGTCCGG
>NW_021312013.1:0-1429 GCF_002162155.2 Triticum dicoccoides
ACTTCCCTGCAGGGGTGCACCAACTTACCCAACACGCTTGATCCCATTTGGCCGGACACACTTTCCTGGGTCATGCCCGGCCTCGGAAGATCAACACGTCGCAGCCCCACCTAGGCAAAACAGAGAGGCCAGCACGCCGGTCTAAACCTAAGCGCACAGGGGTCTGGGCCCATCGCCCATAGCACACCTGCATGTTGCGAGGGCGGCCGGAAGCAGAACTAGCCCCCTTAATACAAGAGCAGGCTTACGTTCCAATCCGGCGCGCGCCGCTCCGTCGCTGACGTCTGAAGTGCTTCGGCTGATACCACGACGTCGGGATACCCATAACTACTCCCACGTAGATGGTTAGTGCGTATAGGCTCGTAGCCGACTCAGATCAAATACCAAGATCTCGTTAAGCGTGTTAAGTATCCACGAACGCCGAACAGGGCCAGGCCCACCTCTCTCCTAGGTGGTCTCAACCTGCCCTGTCGCTCCGCCACAAGTAACAGTCGGGGGCCGTCGGGAACCCAGGCCCACCTCTACCGGGGTGGAGCCACCTGTCCTTTCAACCCCCTCATCAGAACCACTTGCGGGTACTCATCGAGCTGACCCGACTTTAGTCACCATCTGTATAGTATGTATGTATGTATCATATATACCCGTGATCACCTCCCGAGTGATCACGGCCCAATAGTATAGCAAGGCAGACTGACAAGAATGTAGGGCCAATGGTGGTAAACTAGCAACCTATACTAAGTATTTAGGATTGCAGGTAAGGTATCAACAGATGTAGCGACAATGTTAGGCTATGCATCAGAATAGGATTAACGAAAGCAGTAACATGCTACACTACTCTAATGCAAGCAGTATAGAGGAGAATAGGCGATATCTGGTGATCAAGGGGGGGCTTGCCTGGTTGCTCTGGCAAGAGAGAGGGGTCGTCAACTCCGTAGTCGAACTGGTCAGCAGCAGCGTCAGTCTCGTAGTCTACCAGAGAGAAGAGGGGGAAGAAATAATGAATACAGAGCAAACAAAGCATCACAAAATATAACAAGGCAATACGCGGTGTTCGGTGTGCCCTAACGCGGTAGTAGGTGATACCGGTTAAGGGGGGAAACATCCGGGAAAATATCCCCGGTGTTTCGTGTTTTCGGGCAGAGGAGCCGGAGGGGGAAAGTTGCGAGTTCGATAGGTTAGGGGTGTGTGGCGGACGAACGGACTGCGTATCCGGATTCGTCATGTCGTTCTGAGCAACTTTCATGTAGAAAGTATTTTCATCCGAGTTACGGATTAAAAGATATGATTTTCTAAAGATTTAAATCATTTTCTGATTTTAATTAATTATTTAAATTAACATTATCCAGAATAGTGTTTGCTGACGTCAGCATGACGTCAGCATGGCGTCAGCAGTCAACAGGGGTGTTGACTGGTCAATCTGACGTGTGGG
>NW_021312014.1:0-990 GCF_002162155.2 Triticum dicoccoides
TTCACTTGAACGCTTCCGCTTAGCGATCTACAAGGGTATGTAGATGCACTCTCCTTTCTACTCGTTGCTGGTCTCTCCATAGATAGATCTTGGTGATACGTAGGAATTTTTTTGAATTTCTGCTACGTTCCCCAACAGTGGCATCATGAGCTAGGTCTATTGCGTAGATTCTTTGCACGAGTAGAACACAAAGTAGTTGTGGGCGTCGATATTGTTCAATATGCTTGCCGTTACTAGTCTTATCTTGATTCGGCGGCATCGTGGGATGAAGCGGCCCGGACCAACCTTACACGTACGCTTACGTGAGACCGGTTCCACCGACAAACATGCACTAGTTGCATAAGGTGGCTGGCGGGTGTCTGTCTCTCCCACTTTAGTCGGATCGGATTCGATGAAAAGGGTCCTTATGAAGGGTAAATAGCAATTGGCATATCACGTTGTGGTTCATGCGTAGGTAAGAAACGTTCTTGCTAGAAACCCATAGCCGCCACGTAAAACATGCAAACAACAATTAGAGGGCGTCTAACTTGTTTTTGCAGGGTATGCTATGTGATGTGATATGGCCAAAAAGGATGTGATGAATGATATATGTGATGTATGAGATTGATCATGTTCTTGTAATAGGAATCACGACTTGCATGTCGATGAGTATGACAACCGGCAGGAGCCATAGGAGTTGTCTTTATTTATTTGTGACCTGCGTGTCAACTTAAACGTCATGTAATTACTTTACTTTATTGCTAACCGTTAGCCATAGTAGTAGAAGTAATAGTTGGCGAGGCAACTTCATGAAGACACGATGATGGAGATCATGATGATGGAGATCATGGTGTCATGCCGGTGACGATGATGATCATGGAGCCCCGAAGATGGAGATCAAAAGGAGCAAAGTGATGATGGCCATATCATGTCACTATTTGATTGCATGTGATGTTTATCATGTTTATACATCTTATTTGCTTAGAACGACGGTAGTAAATAAGATGATCC